>NW_021940930.1:0-118788 GCF_004337985.1 Pyricularia pennisetigena | reverse complement strand
ACTGCTTGGCTCCATAGTTGGCGGTGTCTTTGCCGAGTTGTCAGGTTCGACATCCCTGTGGATGAGTGATCTTCTATGTATAAGCTCCAGGCAAGAGATTACCTGATCGGCAATGAGCAAGATCGACTTAAGTGAAAACAGACCATTGCAAAAACCGAAAGGTTCTTCAAGACTTGGTCCAAGCCTGGTGGTGACAATAAGGCTACCCTCCTGCTGAGGGCAACCCAATTGAAGAAAAGGGATAACAATACCGCCTGCAAGTGATCTGTACGCTGTGGCTTCATCTTCAAGTCGGTGCTGGTCAGGACTCAGCCTAAGGCTAACATCCTCGTCGGTATATATGTTTCGGGCGTCATGATTCTCTTCAGGGATTATTGGCGCATTGACAGCACCAACTCGACATCGGAACCCGGCTAAGGTGCTTCTGAGGCCGGGATCTCCACGAGAAAAAGATCTCCCGCCTTAAGTAAGCACTCAGAGTTCGTTTACGCCACTCTACTTTTCTCGTCCGCATTTCTGGACCCTTTTTTCTGGCCCCAAGGATGTAGACTGGGGAAGTCATGAACAACGGAGCTACAGTGCATGGATATCTTGATTACAAGTTGCAAGGATACTTGCTCGCTGCCATAATATCCTACCCCCGACAGGTCGCTGTCCATCTGATCCACCTGCTTACGCGATCAAAGTTGGTTGCGAGTTACGGGCCCATGACGAAGGATTGGGTGTAAAGTTGATGCTGGTCAGGGGTGAATTTTGTGACGGGTCTTTCACATTGGCCTTTATGAAATCTAGCCCCCAAGCGGCATAAAGTTTAGGGAGTCCAGGGTGCTTTCGAAAGGGGTCCAGGCAGTTCTCGCAGTGAAAAAAAAACCAAAAAAACCCCTTGCGATGTTAGAATCCCTACCCGGTTTGAATTGAAATTTCAAGGTGACTTCGCAAGTGGGGAGCTTCCTGTCACCACTGAAATTAGGCAGCCTGCCCTATCACAAAAGCATTGTCATTACGTCAACCTAATATATTGATATGAGCAAAGGTCCGAGGCGGGATATCTCCCTACCTGGATACTTTTATTTCACTGTCGCTGCTATGACGCGGGGGTTTCATCCTCTTATCTTCAAGGCTCCCCGACGTAGCCGTCGCCCAATAAATAAGACGATATATCTTCACAAGGTGGTTTGGCATCTGCGTCATACACAAAGCTCCCAGGTCATGGTCGAAATACCATCGTGCTGTCCAACGTTGAGCAAACTTTTCTAGTTGACCTACTTCTACTAAATCCCCCCTTAATTCTATAAACGTGCACTGACACGTCAGTTTGTAATTTTCTTCCCGTATTCCAGGTCCCCCAAGACCTGCTCTGTCGACACCATGGTCTCCATGTCTACGGAATACTCCAAGGAGCAGGTGATCGCTCTGGCGGTTGTATTCATGATATTTCCCATGACATTCTACGGACTCCGAGTATGGGCAAGGCTACTGATCAGCCGCTTTATGTTGGATGACTACCTCGCTGGAGGAGCACTCGTACGTCTCTTGATTAGATGCGCATAGGTGGCTCTTGTGTTTTCTTGCTAAATATGAAATGTGCAGATCCTTTCCATCTGTTGCTCTTCTTTGCAGTTGGCAGGTGAGCAGATCGCGCCCGAACGTTTATCTAAATTTGGACGACACTGATTCCCCCCGCAGCAGCCTTTCGTGGGCACTTGGGTGCTCACCAGCCACTACTTCCCGATGGAACAGCCGACATGAACGATCCGGGTCTAGTATTCTTTGAAGATGTTCGTTCAGCTCGATTCCGTTGTTTATCCTTCGTTTCATCCCCTTTTCCTTTGCTCGCATTGTCGAATACATTACCGACTTATCGATCCGCTGCGCAGTCTAAGTTTGCCATGAATATGCTATCGATTCTCGGCCTCGGCCTGGTCAAGTCGTCCATTCTTGTCCTTTACCTCCACCTCTTTCCCAATGCATTGTTCAAAAGGGTTGTGTTTGGCATGCTCGTCTACGTCATCATATGGACGGTCAGCTTCTTTTTCTCGCATCTCTTCACCTGCTACCCCATCACGACCTTTATCGATTTCTTCGAGAGCAAAAACTGCGTCAATCAGACGGCCATGTTCCTTACAGTCCTATACACCAACGTCATCGCCGACTTTGCGATTTTGATCCTGCCGATCCCCTTGGTGATGCGCCTCCAGCTCAAGCTCAAGACCAAGATCGCTGTCATTGGAATGCTAAGTCTAGGGGCCGCGTAAGTTGACGAAAGATCTTGGTCGTCGGATGAAAAGCCTCGGCTGACAAGACACATTGTTCACAGAACCTGTGCCGTCAGTGTCACCCGCGTGATTGCCATCTATGGCGTCGCCCACGAGTATACCAAACATCCCAACGATATCATTTGTAAGACCAGCCACTGCTCTGATAGGAATAATGCGTGGGAACTGATATTTGGATGACCAGACTATACTGCTCCGGTTTTCTACTGGACGAACATTGAACTCTCAATGGCGGTAATTTGCGCCTGCCTACCGACGCTGCGACCTATCTGGACCCATTTCTATCCCACGAAAACCGTTACCGGGAACACCTCGTACGAGCTCGGCTACGGTTCTAGCAGAAAGGTTCCCAGAAGGAACAACACTAAAAATAAGACATACATGGAGCTAAATGAAATGGAACTGAATGCTGCCGAGTGTTCCCGGCCGGGGCAGCCCCTTGGCAGGAATATTCTCAAGGAGACGGTGATATCTCAGACGGTGGAAATTGCCACGCCTGCGGTCAGCTGAGGCTGGATTGTGGCCTGGGGAGTAGGCTCGATGTATGATCACTGGTGGGGTTGCTGGCAAGAGGCCTGTAGGCTAGGCCTTGGTCACGCGCAGTACTGTACTTACTTCAGGGATGTCTAGGTAGGCAATGTGCCACGGGGTGCCGAAAAGTGGCACATTCCCTCTATATATAATCCAAGAATCCCGCATCATGTAATAACGCACGACAATAATTAGGGCAAGTTTAGAATTGGGGGAGGGAGCCGGACCACCTATGGGTCTGCGGTCGTTGTCGCAGGGCACTGCAACCTGGTCTGATGATGGTAGCATCCGGGATTAAACAGACGCTGCCGAACCCCTTTAACTTGCAGTCGGTGGCAAGGCAGACGCTGTACCTTTTGATGAACAGCGTCCAACGAGACGCCAGCCGGGCTGGATCGTTCAAGGGTCCCCCGTCAAAGGTATTAACGGGTCTCCACAATAATCATTGGTCAGTTCGCGGCCTGTCAAGAACCGTGTCCATTCCAGGGGGTTCCAACAACACAGTCCGTGCCTCTCAAGGACCGTACATAAGCGCAACCACCGGAGCACCTCTGTCTAAAGCACCTCTGTACCTTGGCCACCAACCGATGCTCGTTCCATCCCGACCTCATACACTCTTTTCCACCCGCGCGAAAATCCTGACTGCGCAATGGCGGTCTTGAACCTGCAGCGCCTTCTGGCTGGCCTGCAGCTCATCACAGTGGTAACATCTGCGGCAGTTGAACTTGGTTATCGCGCTGTCGCCACCGACTTGGAGCGCCTCGTCATGTACTCCACCGTGGGCGTGTCTGTGCGCCAGCGATGGAGTGAGTTCGACGCGCCCGTGCCGGTTGTTGTCGTCAACGCCACGTGCGAAAACGACATCAAAGCGGTGGTCAAGTACTGCAGCAAGAACAAGTTCCCCTTGCTCCCTCAGAGCGGCGGCAATGGCTGGGCTTCGCTCAACTTCAAGACCCCTGGCGTCATCCTCAACCTCGCGGGCCTGAATCAGGTCGTCGTCAGTGCAGACAAGCAGACTGCCCGCGTCGGCGGCGGCGCCATCATATCCGATGTGGTCGCCGCTGCTGATGCGGCCGGGGTGCTCGTCCAGACTGGCAATTGTAATTGCGTCGGCGCACTCGGCGCCGGCCTCGGTGGCGGCTATGGCAACCTTATCGGCGAGCTGGGCATGGCCGTCGACAACATGCTGTCCCTCCGGGTGATCACCGCCGCCGGGGAGGCGATCAATGTCAGCCCGTCTTCTAACCCGGATCTTTGGTGGGCTATGCGCGGCGCTGGCCCCAACTTCGGCATCGTCACCCACGCCACCTACAAGGCCGTCCCCACCGCCAACCGCAACGCCTGGCTCATGACTCTGACATTTGATGGTTCCAGGGTCGCCGAGATTGCGCAGGCCGTGGAAGACCTACCCCTCCTGCCCAAGCAGGTCGTCTTCTTCATTCTCTCCAACTCGGCCATCATGGTCACTGGCTTCCTCCGCGGTGGCAGCGAGGAGGCTGGCCGCAAGGCGTTTGCACCCCTCTATGCCCTTTCCCCGCTCACCCAGAGCTCCCACGTCGCCCCGTACACCGCCTGGAACGCCCCCAACGACTTCTTCTGTGCCCGTGGCGACCGGAAGCCCGCCTTCACCACTGCCCTCCCCAACATGAAGGCCTTGTCCTGGCCCGCCGTCTGGGACTTGTACGACAGCTTCCAGAAGCTGCCCGGTGCCCAGAACTCGGCTGTCCTTGTTGAGCGTTACAACCTTACCAAGGCTCAGTCCGTTGGTCGCACTGCTACCGCCGTTCATGATGAGCTGCGCTTTAACTCCTTCGGTCAGGCCGTTGTCATTCCTTGGTACAAGGACGCAGCCCTCGATGGCCAAGCCCTTGACTTTGCTTCCAAAGTGCGTGATATTTGGGGCAGTCCCGCCGGCGGCAAACACAACCCTGCGTAAGTGTTCTCTTCATTTTTTCCCTTCCAGTTTCGAAATGATAGAAGCTCACAAAAGCCCCTTTTGCTGTAGTTACATCAACTTTGCTCATGGTGATGAAGACCTGGCCGCCATCTATGGCTCCAGCCTACCCCGCCTCCAGGAGCTGAAGAAGCGTTGTGATCCTAACAATGTGTTTGGACAATGGTTCAGCCTTGCATGAGCTCGAAATGTGGAAGTTCTGTTAGTCATGGTTTACATGGATTGAAACAGAGCAAGCGCATCGTTGGCAGACTACCCTCAAATAACACCATTTTGGGGAAGCTTGAGACGAGGACATCAGCCTAAGACCAGCATATCCTTAATCTCACTTGAGAAGTTTCAAAATGCTATGACCAAAGAAGGTCGGGGGCTCAATTGGGCGAAACGCGCTGGCCTGACAAACAGGGAATGCTACCGACGTAACGCAGAGTCTAGGAAGAATTGTAAATTCCTACAACCACAGAAGCGCAATCACAGTTTCTACAAACCTTAGACCTGAAAAGACCTCGGTCATCTGACTGGCCTATCGACCTGATGGATTCTGCTGTGTCTGGCCTCCATCTTCGTTTGTTAGGCACCAGCTGAATCAATGGAGGACGGGCACATATGTACCTTGGATGGGTTGCAGACGTTTGTAAACCGCCGCCTCGTGTTCAACGTCTTTAAAAAATGCCTGAACCGTGCCCTTGCTGACATCCGGCACGTCGAGGGAAAAAACATGAGACATATCACGCATCCCATAGATGGGGAGGGGCCATGCGCATCCGAGTTTTTGATAAATTTCAGCCGATATTCTGATTGGTTTCGACCAACAAAACGCAGCAGTATGCTAGGAAGGAAACGATCTTCTCTGCCAGGTATCTTGGGAGCCTGCGATTGGTTGCCCGTCCGAGAAATTGCAATGTGGGAGGCCCACCACCCTCCTATTAACTGGTTAACAGTCTTGGCAGTGGGCGATCCCGCTACACAAGCGGCAGCACCCCTGAGAGGCTGCATGGCCTCATTTTGGTTTCCTAGCTAAGTGCAGGAATGCCACCCCAAATCAACCTCTCAAAAGGCTCGGTAGAGGGAAACGTCAATAGGAACGAGTCCGACACAAACCGATTTCCATACCCCACCGGAAGTGTTTCCGGGTGTCTGTCCTCAGCCTCCCCGTGCAAGCGAGAGTGCTTGCTTCCCATCACACATCCCAAGTGTTAAGCTAATTGTCCACTTCAAAATCTGGCCGGGCCAGAAGGCTGCTGTGTTTCCAAGCCCGTCATACCGGCTTGTCAACGACAGGTAGGCTAATCAAGCCACTAGGGTGGCAGGCAGCGATATTTACTTACCCCTGGATACGGTATACCATCCGGCTGTCCGTCAAGGTTTGCCTGATCTAATGCCAATCGGCAGCGGCAGTATTTATTGCATTCTGTGACTACACATAGAAGTCGGGCGCACGCCGCTCCAATTGCAATCGACTTCGAAACAGGCCTAACCACGATCAAAAAACGAAGAGGCACAATGATTGACCGGTGCGAGGCTGGGATACGATGCAGCTTATTTGGAGCCTTCATATCCAAAATCCATGTCATGGCTTTGATTTCAATTTGCTTCACGGGTCACACCCGACCTGGAACATATGTAACAGATTCTCTTGGCTAACTGTCTTTGGCATGTTGCCGGTTGTCATAAGCTGAACTCCTTGAACAGTCTTCGAATCAGCTAAACGGTGTCAGAGAAAGAAGTATTCACTCCTTGCATAATTGTTTGGTCAGCGCACGGCACATTGTTCGACGCGCGGTGCCCTGAGGTTCGTTAGTGACATCGCGTCGAACAGTTGCCAAAGAGCCGGATTTGCGACCAGTAGAAAGCGTTGCCAACCTGACGAGCTCACTCATGGAACATAACCCGGTACCTCCTGGCAGCTTCTAGCCCGTTGTCGCGTTGCAATGCCTGCAGAGACAATCAACAGTAGATGTTGTGGATTTGCCGATGTCGTCGCAGATCTTCTTTATGCACGATAGCCTGACATTCATCGCAAAGAGCTAATGACTCGTGGATCTGTAGCTTTGAGGGGGATATGAATGTGATTTGGTTCTTTCTGTCCTTTCTTTCCACAAAAACTGTACAGGGAAAATGCTGAATTTCTTTGCATTTTCCGTAAATTGCGATCCCATTTGCGATAGATCAAGCAGTAAGTTTTTGGCGTTGGTCACTTGTTCGAAAGTGAGCCATTTTGGCTTATTGGACGTGCTCTCGCTACGAGAATCTCCATGAGTTATCGAAGATACCACTCGGAAGGCGCTTTGGATCTGTTCTTTTGAGTAAATTCCATACTCCAAACCAAGAGTGTCGAAAGGGCTAATGTGCTGCTCCATGGTGGCATGTGCACGAAACGGAAAGAACGAATGGTCCACCTACGGCAACTACGGGTAGGATAGACAAAACAGACAGTCAGCGTAAAATAAGAAGATGCCACACCCGTTGTAGTCCGTGCTCAGGAATTGTGGAAAGGAGGGGCTCGTTTTTTGCTGGGATGATGTAAGTCGACAGAGCTGCCTGCCATTCAAGGTCTCCGGAGGCGTTAGTCGAGGCAGCGAATCCAGTGAGTACCCACCCCCCCCTAGTTGCCTAGCTTGTTATCGAGCAACCATGAAGCGAACCAACAAGCCACAAGGACAAGAAACCCCACCATATTACTGATCGCCAATCCTCGCAATAAAGGATTTAAAATGAGGAATGTTAAACATCCGCGCGAGTTTGATTTTCATCCACGTACTAGCCCAAAATGGAATAATATGTGGAGGTACTCCATAAGTTTATCCCCCCACCCACATTTGCATGTACCTCGCAAACAACCAAGTACCTTAACACAATGCAAAATTTTTGCTCTCAATAAATGTGGTAAAGGCAGCGAATTGGAGGTAAAAGTTACGCGTCCCAGGTTTAAATAAATGTTTTTTTCGTATTCGCAACAGCGACAGTTTTGCATATTAAGACAACGTATTAGCGTCGCAAATAGGAGCAAAAAAAAAAACGATAATCGTTAAATTCGTGGTTGCAAATCGCGTTGTTGGCGAATTGATTGTTTTGATTTTCGAAATAATTTTAAAAAATTCAAATGCGCGCGTGTGCACGGACGTTTTTCACCAATTTTGATTGGTTATTTACATCCGGAACTAGCTTGATCCGCTCCGATATCCACGTGACTATTCCAATTTTAAAACGCTTTCATTTTGCCTACAATTTTTAACATTTACAACCTTCAAAATCTACAATTTTCAACGCCCTTAACCTTTAACAAATGCATTATCGCCCAATATTTTATCCCATATATATTTATATGCAAAATAACATTTTTAATAATGTGCCAAAAATAAAGGTATTGCACCTTCGGAAACATTTTCACAAAAGCGTTAAACGCGCGATCGAAATTCCACCATTGCACTTGTTACGGAGTGGCGTGCCTGGGCGACTGCCAACCGTGACTAGCTCCACCTCACGTGACAAGGCGCCAGGGTAAGTTTGTTATTTGCTCGCTTAGGCGCGTGTACGCGATTGGCACTGCGTGCCTTTCTTCTTCTTTACACTTAGCTTTAGATCTTCGAATAGAATCGCCCCTATATTGCAGCCTTGTCTCTTTGGGATCGCTTTCGTGACAGCACTATTGAGAGCAAAAAGTGTGTTGAGGTACTTGGTTGTTTGCGAGGTACATACAAATCTGGGTGGGGGGACAAATTTATGGAGTACCTCCACATATTATTCCATTTTAGGCTAGTTCGCGGATGAAAATCAATTTCGCGCGGATGTTTAACATTCCTCATTTAAAATGGCCTGGTCCGTATCTACCCTCCCCCATTCTGCTGATCTTCACCGCTTTTTAATTTGCTGCACGGAACAACGCATCCGGCCCGGACGACTAACGTAGCATTCCGAGAAGCCCACAGGCAACCAGCTACAGGTAAGTGGGAGGAAAGTACTCGAACCCCTTGCTCCTCAATATTGGTTTTCTGTGGCTCGAGCTGCAAATATTCCTACCTGTTAGGGTCTAGCTTAGTCCTAACCTACTATAGTAAAAAAGACACCGCCAGTGTGATGATGGGATCGATGCGTTCTGATGTACATCTTTCTATGGGAGGTGAAGGCCAATAGGAATGAGCCCGTCACAAAAAGTACCCCTCAGAAAAGTCAGCATTAACTTCACCCCAAAGTGCGGGTAAAAAACAGAATTGGAATTTGAGCCTGCCATATGCACCTGTTGCTGCCACTGGCACTGTTGGGTCGGCAGCAAGCGGCCAGAATACACACTCCCTCGTCAAGGCGCTGTAGCCTTACTGAAAAAGCGACATATAAAAGTGAGGGTTTTTCTCGCAGAATTTGATTACTCGCCGTGTTGTTGGACTTCTAGGCAAACTAACAGACTAAAAATTTGGATGCGCCAAGACAGACCCTGCTTGGAACCTATTGGGAACCAAACTCGTCCAAAAGCTCCTGGACGCCCATCGTCATTTTCGTCCCATGCTCCTGCTTTATTCACTTTTCATTAGACGCCGGCCACTCTGGGATGCAAAGCTAGGAAGTCCACACTGAATTACCTAAGCACCCTCGGTAACGGTCCAAACGGCTTCTCGGAAAGGCAGGGCTGATAGTCCATGGCGGTTAGAAAAGCACCGGACATGGAAGCAATCACTGTGGTCGAGCTGGGTAGACCCACCGGAACCATGCTCCGTAGGCGGAGGGTGGCCCTGTAATCATGGGTCACACTATGTTTTTGTACGGTGCGGGTGTGGAGTTCTATGGATGGGGCGTACAAGAAAATCCCTGCACCGGGCAAAAGTGGTGTAAAATTATCTCAGCAGGCGCCGTCGTTCATGCGCAGTCAAGTACGTTCAGGGTCAGCTAATATAATATTGTGTGGTACTTGCTGCTTCAACGCGTGATGAAGTACATTAAATTGGGCAGCCAGGAAGCCATCATTGTTTGGCGCCAGGTGGTAGAGCACCGTGCGCGGGATTAAGAGCTTGGTCAGCCAATCGTATGCGATTAAATCAGTGGTCCGGCCGTTATCTGAAGCCCTGAATCGCCAATCGCCTACACAGGCTAAGCACCGTCCAAACCGCCTATGAATGCCATTAAGTATTACGACCGCACAGTTGGTCCCTGCAGATGTGCATATGAGTATGGAAGGCCGAAGTTTTATGGCCGCCAAGAATCGTTGATGAGCATGGGATCAAATGTGATCCACTTACCCGGCCCAAGGCCCTGGTTAATTTTACGCTTGAGTACGTCCGTGCATCGGTCGATTCGTTAGAACTTGGGTGTTTCGGACAGGTTGCCCCTCGCAACATGCGTACGTAATACGACTCCACTCAGACAACGCCGCAGTTCAAAACATTCGGGTTGCGACAATTATGTCCTAATCAACCCGCAGCATGACCTATGCCCCTACGCGTCATGGATGGATCGACGAGTGTGGAAGAGCTGAGAAGGCAGCTGCGAGAGGCAGAGCAGCGCGCAGAAAGAGAGCAACAACGTGCGGAACAAGCGGAGAGAGAACGACAGCGGGAGCGACAACGCGCCGAGAAGGAACAGCAACGCGCCAAGAGGGAACAGCAACGCGCCGAAGCGTCAGAACAACAAACTCAACCCACGACACTTGACGAGTACATCGCTGCCTGTCATCATCTGGTTTTCTCCAGCTTCAACATTGAACGGAACCGGAAACTGACCTCGAAGGGACCCATCACCAACCCACGAAACAAATGGTGTCCCACACATATCCAGCCATGGTCCGACTTTATTCAGCAGCAGAGAATAACGTTCGGCACAATCTACGACACCTTCCCTGCCGATAGCCGTGTTTTTGAGAATCGAGCCTTCCTCACCGGCTTAGGAAAAAGGATTTCAGTGCGCAGGATAGCCGATGAGAAGGCGCTCGAGTCCTTCTTGCACAACAGTGTCGAGGATCCCGTCAAAGCGATTATAGACCAACTCAAACAGGCGGAAGATGTTAGAAGCGCGTTCGAGCTGGGAAACGGAATCATTTTCGAGAACCATCCACATGCAATCAGCGATCTTGCAGAGGAAGTCGTCTACCGCGATACCCCATCGACACCACCGGCTACTCCAAACCACAGTCTCGACCTCAACCGGCTGCGACCCGATCAGATCTGCGTCTACCGATCCGAGGACGCGGGCTCGGAAAGACGCACAATGATTTACATCTCCGAGTACAAACCGCCCCACAAGCTAACCGCGCCGCACCTTCGCCTTGGTCTACGTCCGATGAATATTTACACGGAAGTGGTCAACCGGAAGACCATCCCGACGTCTGTGGACCCGGACGCACGTTTCCAGTATCACGCCGAAAGACTGACTGCAGCGGCGATTACGCAAACCTACCACTACATGATTGAAGGGGGACTCGAGTATGGTCTATTGACGACGGGCGAGGCGATCGTGTTTCTGAAGATCGACTGGCGCGAGCCTGAAACGCTTCTCTATCACCTTGCAGAGCCCACTGCTGAAGTGCTGGCCCATCCGGGCCATTTTCACTTGTGCACAGCAGTCGGGCAGTATCTTGCCTTTAGTCTCATGGCGCTGGGTCTGCCGGGTGAGCAACGATTGCACGGGCAAGACGAGCGCCACCAGGCTACTGAAAAACTCAAGACGTGGGTGGAAGATTTCGAGACAACGCTAAGATCGATTCCAGAGGACGAGCGACATGCGCCAAACAGTTCACCCGGCTATCAACCTGAAACATATCAAGGTGTCGATCGATCTCCGTATCTTCTCCGGAGAAGAAGACGTCGGCATATGGGAGATGAGCCTAAGAAGGAATACGAACATAGAGAGCCTGGAGAATCTTCAGACGATGAATCAGGACCGGATTTGCCAGACACGCCGAGTCCGACAGAACGGCGGATGCGTCAAGGTCGGGGAGGTCAGGGAGCTCGACGCAGCGAGCGGATTCTAGCTCGACGGCCGAGGGGTGGGAGCGGAGGAGGAAGTAACGAGCAAGACAGGCCCTACTGCACCCAAAAGTGTCTGTTAGGGCTCGTTAAGGGCGGATTACTCGACGCAAAATGCCCTAATATGGCACTACACAACAGGCAGCCCAGCTCTCACAGCAACCGCGATAGTGGCCCAAGCCGCGCCTGTCTCCGTCATCCGATAGACCACACCGAATTCGTCAATCTGCTCTTCAAGCAGCTAAAACGGACATTAGACGACGGGATTACACCGCTGGGGTATGGAGGTGCACGCGGCGTATTATTTAAGGTTTGCCTGGTTTACTATGGCTATACCTTTGTCGGCAAGGGCACGGTTCAGGCATTTGTCAAAGACCTTGAGCACGAGGCGGCGGTTTACACACGTCTGCAACCCATCCAAGGTGTATATGTGCCCGTCTTTCTCGGGGCCATCGATCTCCGGTTGATGAATAGGGTATACTACTATGATCACCGTGTCTACGTAATACACATGACGTTCTTGTCGTGGGGCGGATATAATCTTGATGTGACAGGGATTGCAAGTGGTGGCGAGGGAGAGCTCGAAGGGAAGGCGATACTGTCGTTGCGCGCGATGCATCAACTTGGAGTGGCGCATAAGGATGTACGAGGGGCAAACATGCTTTTTAATGCGGAGACCGAGGGTGTTATGATGATCGACTTCGAAAGGGCACTGCTGCTGGAGCCACCTCGACCTCCGTTGGCTCCGTTGGTGCCGAATAAACGACGATGGAAGCCAGATATGGTAGATTCCAGCAAGCCAATAGGGAAGTCAGGTGATCGAGGTGAAGTCAGCAACGTGTTTTTCGAGGACATCGGGCTGATGAAGACGATCTTTGGCATAACCAGGCCGCACATATTTTAGCAGTAATAATTCAGCTCACGAGAATTAAATTAGAGTAGACGCTCTTTCGGTGCTGGACGCGCTGGTGCGCACTATCCTGAGCCAGAAAACATCGGACTCCAACTCGGCACGGGCCTAGCGCTCCACGGACAAGGCCTACGGCGGGCACGGCAACTGGCTGGCTAGCCTTGTCATCAACCATTAAACGAATTTATTCCTACAATTTATTTGGCCATTTTTGTCAGAGGGGCAAATATCCCAGACAGTGACCAGCTCGTTTGCAGTGACATTATCGCCGAGTTGAATTTGCGATAGTCGGGTATTAGTAATTACGAGCAAAGTATACCATACCATAGCTTGGAACACATGGTTAAGCGTGGAATCGATGAGCGTGTTGCCTACAGCTATTATGGGCCGATTTTAAAAACTTGCTCTAATTTAAGGTCGTTTTTGGACTGCTATGGGATTCTCAAGCGTCAATATTGAATTCGTACTGCCTTGTAATGTCTTCCCAAGCCCGAAGCGTTTTGATGCAACTCTACGCGCGCCCATCTTCCATCTCTTCTGGCTCCTCCACTATGGTACTGAGTCTGCAAACAGGGCTACTTGGGGGCTGTGCGTTGTGGCCCCCTCAAAGAGGGGGTATGAAAAGTCCGATAAATCAGTAAAGCCCGATAAATCTGCAATCGGAATCCCACCACCAAAATTGTTAGCAAAATATCCTTTCTAGAATGTAAATTTAAATCTCAACGCAACAAACACCTCTTGACGTTATTATATTGGTATCGTGACGGACCCAGAGACGCCCGCTATACAAGCAGCCCGTCGATATTGGCGATATCTTCAGATGTATAACAACAGGTCGGGCGTTGCCCGGGGGAATAGGGCCAAGTCGGAGTCGCTCACGGTGTTCTGTGGCCGGCACGTGTATACGTATCCGACCGTTGCCAAGCATGTCCAGAGTCTCCAGATTGACGGGAAGCCGAAGATATCGCCACAAGCTACCGGGCGGCCAGCAACCCTTAATGCGGCCGAAGATCGAGCGCTCGTTGCGTATATCGTTCAGCTAGACGAACTGAGAGCGCACCCTACTTCACAACATGTGATATATGCCGCCAATCTGATGCGTCGATATCGAATACCGCCTAGTCCACCGGTTAACAGGAGCTGGTACGGTCAATGGTTTAAAAAGCATCCGGAATTGAAACTTACCAAGCAACAGCCCGTGGAAATGCATCGCCTAAGCTTTGAGCAACAGATCGACTTGGTTGAAAAATGGTATAGCCGTACTGCCGCCCGAGTGATTCAACTTGGGATAACGGCTTCCGCCGCTTGGAACGGTGACGAATGCGGTACCAGATTGGGCGTGAGAGATGGCCGGATACCGGTGCTGATTGTAACGAAAAAGAGGCATGAAAAACCACGCACAGAAGATCCCAATAACAGAGAGAGTTGTACATTAATCGGTGCGGGCAGCGCTGACGGTAAAACTTTACCACCATTCTGTATATTTACGAAATGGCCAACGAGCGATTGGTTGTCGCTTGATCTACCTGCGAGTACTGTGGATAGGCTTCATGTGATCATATGATCTGGTAAAACGCGTTTCTAAGTATTACTAGTATTCGGGTGATTCATTCATGTATATTGTATCTACCTAAATACGAGAGGGTTATCTAGACTGGCCCATTTAAGGGCTTGGGACCAGCCAAAAAAGAGTCACGTGGGCGTGCACGTGACTCAATCCTGCAGTTCACGCATGAGATATGCTACCAACAGGTACTGTATTTACGCGGTCAGAATCAGGGTTTTCTAACGCGGAGATTATGCTCACCTGTATTCAGCACTTTAACAAGCATTCTTGACCGGAGGTTGCTCTAGTGCAATCATTCGGATCTCCCACGTTAAAAGAGTTGTTTGGCCACGAATTCCACTCCAAATTCGACTTAGCGAGGCTCATAGTCCCGCAGAAAAAAACCAACCTTGACCAACCTGTTACGCGACGTTCCATGGACAGCGCTCGTATCCCTGGACTAGTCACCTTTTCGGCGCTTGACAACCCACACCATATCACAACGTCATTTTCGGGTTGCAGGGCATAGCCAGCAAACACGCCACGTCACAAAGCAAGCCGGATGGTCAGGCCCAAGCGCCTGTGCATTATCTTTGACCAGTGAAATAGCTATTCCTCGTAGGATTATGTATCCTCAGTTATTCGGGAGGCCCTCCATTTTCGTGATTTGGAGCAAGATACATTTGCATCCGACTGAATGGTG
This sequence comes from Pyricularia pennisetigena, assembly GCF_004337985.1. Lineage (NCBI taxonomy): Eukaryota > Fungi > Ascomycota > Sordariomycetes > Magnaporthales > Pyriculariaceae > Pyricularia > Pyricularia pennisetigena. The sequence continues at coordinate 103,915 of NW_021940930.1, read as the reverse complement.
CACATGATAAGCTTGCAGCACCTCCGGCATGGCTTTTCAACCAATCGGTATTAAATCCATTCAAATAATAGGCCGACTTGCCTTTTTTCTTCCAATAATTCTTCCAATAATTCTTCCAATAATTCTTCCGATAAACGTGAGGGTGTGTTGGACAGCATCTGCATCTGGCTGCCAGTAGGCAGTCCTTGGGAAAGCTTCTGAATTAGGCAGTTTTGAGCCCGATCAAAGTACTGGCTGTTATATAAGTTTCAAAGGATGGGTGGGCGTAGCGTTAGCAAACCCGGCTCGATAAAGTATAAAGATCTCCTTGCCTTCCGACTCGCAGTCTCCCAACTACTTGTCTTCAAATATCTCAGATGCATACAAACTTTTGCTTGGACTATTCCAATAATTTCCTTGGTATACTCAACCCCCCACCCCACCCCCCATTGCCAAAAGTACAGAGCGATTCCGTACTTCAATGGAGTAGCTAAGCACATTACGAAATTACTAACTTTTGCTATAGGACGACAGCTTCACAAATTCTGCTCTATTGCAATTCGACCATTATACATCCCATAAAGTATGTGCCAATCCATACTCCCGTAGTGTGAGCCTGTACTGAAATTATTTTGTAACACAAAGCTTTCTCAGTCCTTAGTCAACATGTCTGGAAGCGCTTATACGACGTGCTGTGCTATCAGTTGCAAGAAGGAGGTTAAGCGTGGCGAGAAGTGCTCTTGCGGGATGCAGAATTAGGCTACACTGGAGCAACGGTTGAAGATACTGATACTTCTACAGAAGCTAGTTATTTTATCTTGGGATAGCTTAATGTAGGCAATAATCACCCGTCAACAGAACTATGTCAATCTCACGGTTTTTGCAAGTACACAATCCAGCCTGCTAGCCTAGGTGCTCCCTCATGATGGCAAACGCGACGGATGGAAGTGTTGTGGGTGGGTGCCACCAGGTGGTTTGGTGGGGAATTGGCCGCCATCTTACAGCCAAGGCCGGGCAGGGATATTTGCCCACTCAAAAAAAGGGTTAGTGTCGTGAAAGGGTTTCATCTCCGGGCGCTTGGCTAACGAATCCTGGCCGCTCGCGCCCATTTATATATTCAGTATCATTTCGGATAGAGCAGGTTTGGTAGCTGCTACAAAGAGCTTCATTCCTTCGTTTGCGACCCACTTGCCCGTTCCGAAGAGCGGCGGATTCTTGGTGCGAATATTGGCCGTCCCTATTCCTTCTCCTCGGGGTATAACTTTCTTAAGGGCTCTCTGTTCTGGGAAACCAACAACGGGCATTTTGGGAAGCAAGCCATTGTTCACTGAGAAAGCAAAACGCAGGTTGCCGTGCAACCAAGAATCACCAACAGCCCCGGAGAGAGGCCGTATGACCGAACCAGGAATTTATTTCGTATACCCTTCTTAGCTTCATATCTGATTGGCGCTGCCACCGTATAGTCGGGATACTTACCCCGCTCTAATGACCGTGCTTTCGATTGCCTGTAGTTGTCTTTCAAAAAGTCCAGGATTCCAATTTATTTCCTTTGTAATTTGTAACAGATCCCGTGCTCGGCCCACTAAGAGGCCGAATCGTCACCATGCGACGACGCTGGACCCCGCAATTTGCCACTCAAGGTCCACAAATCGGATTCCGCTCAAGCACACCCTCACTGACTTAACTAATCAGCTTGGTTGTCCGGCTGGGGTGACCAATCTAACAACCATTGCGACATAATGTGCATGTTGCGCAACATATTGCAAGTGAAGCACTACCAAAACTACCTAGAGTGGGTGCACCGAAAGTGGGCAGGATTTCTCGCCCTCAGTTCAGCATTCAACGTGGATGTACATCTGGCGGCGCATGACACGTGCCGGCGCACTTTTCGGCCCCGAACCAGTTCCAACTTCAATTGCAACTCCAGCATTGCTTAATTTACTTCAATACAATCGGAAATATATACATCGGACATTTCTTTATTTTCCTGACAAGTACGTGCATTATATCCGGTTTTGCCGCAATTGCCATATCGTCGTTTAATGGCTAATTGCGTACTATTTCCTTCTCCATTTTCGCCCTTTTTCTTATATATCGAACTATTTAGGGAGTTGACGCGCCATAAGCCGGGAAGACCGCCTTCTGTGTACCAATTGGCTAGGTGGTGGACGCCTTTAACGATAAGAAATGGGGGCACATCGTAGCCGTCGCCACTAATACAGCAAATCGCAGTCGCCCATTCTCGATTGCCAGGTTGTACCTTTTTGCTTTTCCCGCGTCGTTCGGACCCAGTTAAGACCATACCTGGGCAAATTTGACCTATAAAGTCGGTTTCGTCAAAGTTGTAAATATCGCAGTCCTGGATGTCGTATTTGGCATTATGTTGGCCACCAGATTGCAGCCACATCAGCGATCTGAGTTGGAAATCCTCGGGAAACCAAATTCAGTATATACTGAGTAGTAACCTCCTCCTCGCTTTCTGTTAATTTACAACAGTTGGCCCGACGTTCGGCGTTTGAAGGTCTGCCGTTCATTCTGGCGCGGCGTATCGATTCGGGTACATTGTAAGCTTAGCAGCAGCTCGCCGGCTTAAATTTTTAGATGATTGAAGGGCTTTAATAGCAAGAAATATCTGTGATTCACTCGTATCGATTGAATTGTTGTGTTGTGCAAAAGGACGCCTATTGAAGTTGGGGATCACGTTTCCCAAGAAAAGTGCGCCGGCACGTGTCATGCGCTGCTAGATGTACATCCACGTTATATCCTGTTTAACAAACCAAATAAAAACTGTAATCCGGAGAATGCTACTCTAACAAAAAGTGATACATTCAAACTACATTACCTCTAGCATCGGCAGAGAATTGATCCAGAACTTTGCAGTAAAACCCAATTTTTCCTGGATCGAGATACAGTTTGAATGCACCCGCCAAATTCTGCACAGTTTGATTTCCCAGTGTTGTTGATAAGCGATGATCCTGTCTGTTTTTTACCTCCACCTCCCTTGCGAAGCGAACATAATCCTCTTGATCTTGCCACGATCTTCTCTCTTCTGGGTCTATGGGAAGTCCGTTCTCGTCATAGTCCGATCGCAAATTCATCGGGGCCGGGACCGTGCTGAGGAACAGTGGTGGTTGTACAATTTCCCATGGCACCGTCGAGGCATTTTCCCAGTCGATAACACTCAGGACATTGCAGTTAGTGTCGACGATGATGTTACTGTGGCGGAAATCGGGGTGATATAACGGGAAAGGCCCGTTGAGGAGGGGAATTTGATTTGCAGCAGCCGCCAAAAACGAAGGGAAGTTGAGGATGGAAGACTTCAGTTCTTCGAGTCCCTCTGGTAGGGACCGTTGCAGTTCTTCCTCGGATTTTGGGAACTTGGCATGTTTAGCCCATGCTTTAAAGTATTCGGTTGCTGTGGAAAATGGTCCGCCTAGGATTGGCAAGGGTCCAATGGTATATGAACCATCATGTTGCCGAATCACCATTCCAATCTGGGAGAATCGAACGGACGCCATCTCCACCTGTTTGTATATTTTTGTTAGTTTGAAAAAGACTTAATTATATGCTTAGACACTCTGAAGCCGTAGTAAACGAGACCTAAGCATACCTGTAATTTAGCAATCTGTCGCATGAAGCTAGGTTTGTGATGTTGGGGAATCTGGCCACGGTGGACCTCGTAGCCGCCAAACGAATCCATCGCTGTATCACCTGGCACGAACTCCATTAGGAAGAATGGCACGCCGACGGGATTTTGAGTCGTGCTTTCAAATGCGAAGACAAAAGGAACAGGGATGCGAGTCCGCTCGCGGACGAGAGACAGGGCATGAGCTTCTCCAACCAGTCGCTGCCTTGCTTGCTGCGTGCCGCCATTCAGCTGGATGCGCACCACCCAGATTTCATCATCATCAAACTTGATGAGCCGGACGAGATGAAGCCCACCAAAGTTGAGTTGTGGGAGTAAAACGCATTTTGAAAAGGGCGGCGAGGAGACCTGTAGTGAAGATAGTCTGACATTCAAAGCATAATCTAAAAGAGCGGGATAGTCGATGGGAAGTTGTTTCGGAGTGGAGTCTATCGTTCCCCAGCTCAGTTGCGACAGGAGGAGCCTGGTGGGTTGAGTGGTCATTGTGGAATCATGGATGCGGACACCATCGGCATTTGAGACGAGATGAAATTGAAAAGGAGATTGAAATTAGGTGGTGAACATTTTACAATATGTAGGGCAAAAGAATAATTTGCCTCAGGCATGAACTAGCAAGAAACCAAGCAGATTTAAGGGTTATTGCCGCCTAATAAGCGTGTCGGTTTGCGTCTTCGATTAGAGTACCACAATTCAATCTGATTGATTGGATTAGTAGGGCGGGCAAATTGTGGGTCTAGCGTCGATCCACGCATCGCACAGCTGTGAAAATAACATCGTTGAGACCGCCGCATCTTGACGCATATGTCGCAGTCGGATCTATCTAATTCCACGAACGTTCTCCCACGGGTTGATTGCCCCCCTCCTTCCCACACAACCCGTGCCTGTTTCATCCGTGCGTCTGCCCCGCCCAGCCAGACACAGCGCGCGCGCGTTAATCCACCTGCGGTGGGTTGATTGTGGCATGGCAGTGAGAGTGAGGGCGCCCAACCACATATAACAGCCAAAGAACCCTTCCAGCGACTTTCTGGTACCCAAGAAGCACATTTGGTTTCTTGGGCATTAACACAGCCGCTTTGGGGCTTCCACCGACCCACGAAGAGCTCCGTCAATTGGCTGGCCGGGTCCTCCGTGTTCGGGGGGATTCCCGGCCGTTTGGGAAACGTTGGATCAACGCATTTTTGGCCCGGCATCCATCCCTTAAGGTACAAAAACCACAGCGGATAGATTCCCAACGTATTAATGGAGCTACAACTGAAAAGATCAGGGAGTGGTGGCAACGGTTAGATTTTCCGGAGGTCTGCGCCATTAAACCGGAAAACCGCTAGAATATGGACGAGGCCGGAGTTTTAGAGGGCCAAGGATCAAACGGCCTCGTTCTGGGATTTAGAAACACCAAAGCAGTGATAAAAAAAACAGCCTGGAGGCCGTGGTTGGACGAGTCTTGTTGATGAACTCCAGTACTTCCCGCCGATCAGGCCTACAGTCACAACAGCGAATATGTGGGGAGGCTGAGGGTGGTTTGTCTTTAAAACTTGATAATAAAGGCTGTTTGTGAGTATATTTTGGGACTTATTTTGTTTCTTTTTCGTAAGTACTTGTAGAAAATGGAAACATAACTAAAGCCTGGTATGAAATAGATGGGGTGGATGACATCCGTCAGGGCCAAATCCTCTTCTCAACGACCGTAGAACACTTTGAAATTTTTGATGTGAGGGGGAAATGCAAGAGAATTTCTTTTTCTTGTAGCAGTCGGTGTGTTTGAATGTGATTTTGCTGTGCCTTGGTCACGACGAGCAAGGATCGCCAGATGGACGTAGGACAGTTGGACTCTTCTGACCCCAAGATTACACCCCTTGCTTTGGTAAAGTAGTCGAGACAACCATTGCGGACGAAAGTCCTGCTACAGTGACTGAGAAAAGGCCACTTCAGACTGGCAGGATACAGCATGTACCTAAATAACTACATACAGCTCAAAACTCGTCAGGTGTCAGCCGTTTTCTTTTCCTCGACCGTCCACGCCCCAAATTCTCGACCAAATTGCAGTCCTCCTTGGTATAACTAGTTTGCCCCAAGCAAGACTCCTCCTCCTGCTGCTCGTCTTCATTCTCTCCATCTATATTAACCACCAACCATCCCTGGCTTTGGTACCACTCGGCATCCCGAAAATCAGAGATGATTAGTTCTCCCACCCGCCAAAGTCGAGACTGGTGTTGTGGGTCGTCGTCTTGATATTTTTCGCCAAAAGCGATTCCTGAGAAATCGATAAAACCCCGCAATATGACGGCAGTTTTTCCAAATAGTGCATGCAGGCGCCAGCCAAGGCTGGTCGAGCTGCTTGATCCGGGAAAGTACTTCCCTGTCCTCGAAGCTTTCTCTTCGTACCTTAACCCTGGCCGACTTTTTGGCATTGTTTCGGGTATGCAAAGGCTTTTATGGGCTTAAAGCCTGTATCCTGAGGAAGGTCACCAACATCAATATCCGCCTAAAGGCTTTTGTGGATGACCCTATCAAGTTTCGATCCCTACTCGGGAACTGCGACGCATTGGTTTCGGGAACATTTGCCCTCAACTTTTTTGAGCTGGGCCATCAAATCGTCCGATTTCTAGATGTGTTTGTGTAAAATGGCGATGATGCCGATCGGTTCACGAGGTACATTAAAGAAAATAAGAATTATCAGAATGAGAGTCCGCGCGGCGATACGGTAAGAAGACAGAAACCCATATGTTTATCAAATGCTTACTCCGCACCAGGAGACTCAAACACGCTACATCTACGGCACTAGTACGCGGCTAGACATGAAGATCTGAATTACTCAAACTAGCGGGTGCCCTGTACGAACAATTCTTACGACTTCGAGCACAACGGCATGTGTCAACTTTATTACGTGGAACAAGGCATATTCGATGTTTCCCAGACAAACCCTTATCAATCATCAATTTTACCCACTGGGACCTATGGATGATGAGTTCGGCTCAAATTTGAGGGAACTTTCTGATCAAGGCTGGGCAACTCGGAATATTATATGGCCCGATCTCCCCAACGTTCACAAAATCGACACCCTTCGGCGCGTTGGTGATGACTGTGCGTTGGTAATATCATTGGACACCAACACTATTTAACAGCCATCGAGACCAGATTTCGTGATTGAGTATGCTCAATTTCGTGTTTCCAACCGGAATTTACGTCAGCCGGGGACTTTCCCAATCGAACCTCGGCCGGCATCGCTCTTAGCTCGGCAGAACATTCAGAATCTGGGCATAAGGAGTACCTTTTTAACAATCACGGCGGCCAAACTCGAATCGCCCGCCTTACGCTACGAATACTGTACTGCCAGCAGTGAATGGGACAGTTATGTGAGTCCACGATTACAGCGTTGGGCCTGGCTTGAGTTGTACAAAATGGAGCCGGAGAGCCGCCCGCACCGCCTTAATCTCTCAAATGCAACGCCTCTTTCATCCGATTTGTATAGATTTGAGAAACCGCTGTGTTGGGACTACGCCGACGATCAGATACCAGAATGGTATAGAGCAAAGGAGTCGAATATGAAATAAGTTTCGCTATAGAGGTGAAATGGGTTGTAGTAGCCGAGAAAGCTACAAAACAAATTCCAGGATTGGTGGACCAAGCCGTTAAGCTGGCAAGCGAGGCAATCGATGGTGCCAAATTCGTCGCCGAGGAAGTCGGCAAAAATTTCCCGATGCCGCAGCCCAGGCAGCTCGAGACATCACCGGAAACTACGGTAAAGCAGCTACGGTAATCGTAGGGGCAGCCGGAATCGCCATGGTTGCTGCACCAGCTGTACTTGCGCTCCCAGCGCTGGGCGCGGTTGGCTTCGGCGTGTCGGGGCCTGTTGCAGGTGAGTTTGGGTATTTGGGGCAAGACTTTCCGAAATCGGGATAAAGAGATGGAAAATCCGAGTGTCATTTAACGAAAGCCTTTCTGTCCATAGGTAGTATTGCAGCCGCTACGCAAAGTGGCTTAGGCAGCGTGGTTGCGCCTTCACTCTTCGCCACTTGTCAGAGCGCAGCGATGGGAGGTTACGGAGCAGCGACAGTGTTTGGAGCGGTCCAGGTCGTAGGAGGAGCCATGGCTGCATCAGCTGGAACTGTAATTGGGCGAATGGAGTCGGGGTTGTGAAATCTGGAGCAATGTCGAACATCGGATTGCGTATTGCGTGACAGGGCCTCTTAATGATTACGTACAATTATCCTCTGAAGAATCCCAGTTTCTCTTTTTTGAGGCCGGGTGCAGAGCGGTATTCCCAGAACGAGCAGCACAGCGACGACCAACCCTTCCACAACAGAGCAAGGCGGAAGTACTGCTTAGTGCCTGCACGAAAACATAACCTCAGCTTCAAGAAGCTGAAATCACTGCTATCCGCCATTTTCAAACATTCCATCAATAATACTTTTCTTCCCTATCAGAAGTGATCGAATCATCGGCACGTTCACACCAGCGAGGCAACACAGTCGAGAGTTCCATTGAGGGATTTGTGGGGCAAGGGGCGGTAACATGCGGGCTTGCAGGTCTTAACGTCGTATTTTGATTAATGGGTTTTTTGGGCGGGGGGATGGGGAAATGGTGGGGTAAGCGTCCGCGACACCACGTTTGCAGCGAAAATCATATGAACGGCAGTTAGCAATGCTGAAAATGTCATACGCTAACCACTGTACGGCAAAATCTCCCAGCAAGCGCTCACAGAAAACTAAGCGAAGCTTGTTCAAATCACACAACAGCTGCAAGGATTTTAAGTTTACCACATTGAGTTTTCGCATGTGAAGATTCTTATGGGCGTTACGGAGGTTGTCGTGGATAAGAATATGTAATACAAAGCCATAGTAGTACCGTAAAGAGCTTACTGAGATAGATTCAGCTTCCAGAGATTCTAGCTAACACGCTGTTTACCCTCAGCTCGAGCGAAATCATGCCTTTGACACACGGGGAAAGATTACAACAGCAATCCACATGTGAACAAAATTCTTCAAAAGGCTATCATTCGCCCCGGGGTGATGATTCGCTGAGCAGTTTGCTGAACAACCTCGAAGCGCATAAATTGGCAACTCTCGCTTTCTAAATGGTTGATAATCGCAGCAAGGGTTGGAGACTCTTTGTCGCATTGGCGATTAGGACAGTGGTAAATATCCTGCCGGTGCTTCGGTGACCCGAGATGTTGATTTAGTGATTCGAGCTTCTTGAAGCTACGATGGCAAAAGTAGCAATCAAACCCGTTGGAATTTGCATTCCAAGCCTTCTGTGTGGCCTCGTAGGTATCAGTGTCTTGCCACGTAAGAAGCTTGTTGGTAAGGATGCTGTTGGGATCACGGCGTTGGATTTCATCGTGGAGCTTTGCTCGGTCAATGGGGGCGTTTGGGCAGGATCCGCGCTCCAGGTGATGGATCAACCCTGTTGCGTTGGTACGCATCGTTTTGCAGAAAGGGCAGGCTAGGTCCGCTTTGCGATGACCACTACCATGAAGGTGCTGTGAACGATAGTCAGTCCAACTGCTTTACCCTCGAAGATTGTGGCACGTACGTTTTTGATGCTATTCTCGTCTTGGAAATACCGATCATGAAGGTCACAGTAGAAGTGCTCGCTTATCTCATGATCGCGGAGGTTTTCTTCATCAGAGAACGCATCGGAACAATCATCGCATTCGTACTCCGACTCATCCGACTCAGCCCAATGACCTAGGGCGTCCATGTGCTGGTTCACAGCTTGCTGTGTTGCGAAATAGCGATCACAATCGTTGCATTCGAACTGCGGTTGCTCGTGACCCATAGCTTTCATATGCTGCTCACGGGAGTTCCAGCCTGCGGGGAACTCGCGCCAACAAGTGCCACAAGTGAAGGTCATTTTGTCAATCCCAGAATCCAAAGCATTGCCGTAATTAGCACCCAGGAGTGGATTGCTAAGATTTCTCGAAAAGAAAACTGGAAGATTAACGGTTAAATTGATTTGTGATTACAGATTTTGTGACCATAAGTTAAATTTTGTGACATCGAAGGTAGCAATGATGCTGCCAGAAGCAAGTTGGCGGCGGGGGAGGTTGTATGACAGGATGATAAATCACGTTACTCCGGTTGGGGCAAGAATCGGGCCTGTATCGTTGTGATAGTGTGGGGCCGTTCGAGGCTTGGGTATATTTGATAGTAGTCACGATCCAATTGGCAAAATATTCTAATTTAGATAAACGCATCTTGGTTGTCGCCCCAACGCATGAGCGTTTATTGAAGAGTATAAGATAAACTGACAGCACATGCTGGTCGGACTTGACACAGTAAAAAGATGGGTGGGTGCCGTCTCATGGAGGAGTGGAGAAGCAGCTTCCGTTTGTCCGTTTGTCCGTTTGTCCGTTTGTCCGTTTGTCCGTTTGTCCGTTTGTTGTATGGTGACTTGGATGGGAAAGGAGAGGGTAGCTAGCTGTGTTTGGGCCACTTCACGTAGCCAACCCTTGCCGCTTGAGTTAATTATAGGTAACAACATCCCACCTTAACGCTACAAACCCGCGCACGCCTTCACTTAGCATTACTACCCTGCTAACCTTCCATTGAACATCACGCGTGCGAATTTCGAGGGTGCATGTCAGACCAGCTCTTTTGGCATCGTCAACCAATAGTAGTTTTATGTAGTCAACAAATACCAATACCTACCATCGAATTAACCAACTACCTGTGACCAGAAGCAGCAAAACTGGCGCCCGTGACGCTGCATTTTGCCTCGTCTACATTTTACTCAAAGGCGGATCCTCTTCTCAATTCTCATCATCTTCCTTACCGGCGCTGGCAACATAAGACCGAGCCGTCGCCTACAATGCGGGCTACATTGTGTCATCGCTGCATCTTCGGCTATAAGGCACGCAGAATGTTCCGAGAAGCCTTTGAAGCTACCTTCTCCCTGACGAAGGCGTGGTGCTGATTTTGTTGGGGCTCGGACTCATCGTAATTGGTTCTCAACAGCGAGGGCAGCTATTTGTCCATCCTATACCTTTAAAACCTGAAGTTGACTGGTGCTGAGGGCCAAGTTTACGTAGTGTTGTTGACTTCGGGACTGCGTTTTCTACCCCATCCTGGCTCCTGCTGTTTCACACGAGGCGCTCTGATTGGTCGGAATGCTAGGGGAGTGTTTTTAACAGGTGAAAGGATGTATGCCGGGGTAAATGACGTATGAAAATCACGGAAGCAGCCCAAAGGAGTAAAGCGGATTTGAAGGCAAAACGGGACGGGAAAATTCTGCCTGTTTACCAGCCCCAACGACAGACCGCTTGCGACGCTGGACCCCGCATTTTGCCGCCCAGCCCGCGAATCGGATTGCGCTGTTGTTCCAAGCCACGAAAATGGAGGGCCTCCTGCATAGAGATAAAGTTTTAATAGCTCTTTCACTGGTCAACGATAATAAAACTCCGGCTGGGCCTGCTTTGTGACGTGACATTTACTGGTCATAGGTCCTGCAACCGGAAAACGACGTTTTGACATTTTGTGGGCTTGTCAAGCGCCGAAAGTAACTGGTCCAGGGATACGACCACTGTCCTTTGGAACGTCGCGTAACGGTCCAGTTAGGGCCAATGTTTCTCTGGGGAACAAATTAAGACTTACGCCTCACAGCTATGAGATCCCTACATAATTGTGATCTCTTAATCACTTAGCTTCTATTTCGTGTCCTCTATGGCTCCTTGTCAGATTGGGGACCATCAATATTACAGCATTTTGAAGCTCTCTGTTTCGATCGTATTGAGAATCTCCAGCGTGAAGCTGTCTGGTTTGTCCATTGGTCAGGAGAAATTGCCCTAGAGCTGGTTATGCAGGGCTCTCCAAGCTCGTTATGGGTGAGCGAGCCAAATCGATACAAGCATCTGAATTGATGATAATTCCATGACACTTCTGGTTCTGATCGGACGAGTACTACGCAAGCACCACCTATTACATTGACCTCTTGTGGCACCTTGAAAGAATTTTGATATGGTACTTTCATGTTGTGATTCGAAAGTGGCCCGTATTTTTCGTCAGAAATTTAGTACCAGCTTGCATGCAATGCGGGGCCAGAAATAATGGCACTGTATCACACACTGTTTCAGAACTTTCAAACCCATGAAAAGACATAAGTAACCGAGCGTATGCTGGTCTTTTCGAGAATTGAATACCGGCATCCAGATTCAAATATAACATGATTACATTATAATGCGGAGGGCTGACAAAAATACACCAAAAGAGCGTCCAGAGCTGGATGAGAATAAACAATTGGTTGCCACTGATGGCGATCATCACAAATGCCCAGGTCCGTGGCATGCTGTCACTGCCTATTTGACAAGGAACTCTCCGGAGCTAAGGGAGCTTAATGCTCTTCGCGAACAGGTGAGTAACCCGTCTGAAGCGACTAGCTGGAGCCTGTAGTTACTGACAGTCTGGATTCCAGGGGTGGAGAAACCCTGAAGGCGATCAGTTTTTCCAGCGACAACGCAGAAGCGCAGATCAGCCAAGCGAAAAAAACGCAAGATTTTTCTATAGCCTGATGCAAAAAATCGGCAGCCAACTGCAAGATGCAGTGTCTGTGTTCAAGATCGTTTCCAACGGCAAAGACGACCCGTGGATCCTCGATATGTGCATGGCCCCCGGAGGGTTTCTCAACATAGCCCTACAGTATAACCCGAAAGCGAAGGCTGTAGCTTTTAGTCTTCCTGTGGTTGATGGAGGCCACAAATGTTTGCTGCCGAAAACAACTCGATTGGAAAAGCACTTTGTAGACATTACGATGCTTGCGGCAGACATGGGGATCGCAAACGTCCCGCCCGACCATCCCGAAGCTGACAAGTTTCTGTCGCGGCCCCTCATAGACGAAAGGATGTTCGACTTGGTCCTCTGCGACGGCCAAGTTCTCCGAAATCAGGAACTGGCACCATACCGAGAAAAATCCGAAGCCAGGCGCTTGACGGCGTCGCAGCTCGTTCTAGGCCTCAAGCGTCTCAGGCCCGGCGGTACAATTATCTTCCTAATGCACAAAGTTGAGGCATGGAGATCAATCCAAACTTTATATACCTTCTCCCGATTCGCCGACGTTGTGCTGCACAAGCCCACGGCTGGGCATGCGAAACGGTCATCATTCTACCTTATTGCCAAGAACGTGCAGAGCGATTCACTAGAAGCTCTGTCAGCGATCGAATGGTGGAGAGAAGTATGGCGGTTGGCGACCTTTCCTACTCAAAGTGGGGAGGAGAGGGTGGAATGGCAGGAGGATCGTTGGACTGCTGAAGAGATTCTCGAAATTTTCAGCTCCGAGCTGCTTAAGATGTCAGCTCCGATTTGGAAGACACAGGCGAATGCCCTTGCTAATGCCTCGTTTATCAAAGGGGCTTCAAGCTGAATATAGCTGTGTGGGATTCCCAGGGTCTGGTATGCAACATCGTACTAGTTCTAGACTGCAAACACATCGACCGTCACAGCCACCTGCGGTTGTGCCGATAACTACTCTGAAATTTTGACGTACGCACTCGCCTGCTGCCATCATAATATCGGACCCTCCTCCTTTAGCTTGCGCCAACCTTTATCGGTGTTAGACACGTACATGTCAAACCCATTTATGCTGTCAAATCATATTCTCCCCTTAACTATATACGTGAGATTGCAGGGATGCTTTAGAAAATAGGAGGCAAATGCGGTCGCTTTAATGGTGGCCCAGCATGGAAGCCAGCATGGAGGCCAGTATGGGAACTGGACTTTCAGTGCAGTTTCACTAATTGGCAATCTTAATATGGAAATCATAAAGTTCTCCTTTTCGGTTTTGATACCCTGGTTCTAAACGTCTTTTTGTTAATACCAAATCTGCATCCAATGCTTTCAATGGCAAGAAATAACGATTACGCCATTAAACGAGGGAAAGGTCCGCCACGTTGCGCTCATTGTCCAACAAAAGCTGCGGTTGTCCGGTGCCCGAAACCTATGTTTTTGTTCTCTGGAGTTTAAAATCGCTTCCATTTCATCAATTCAGATCACTTGGCCCCTCTCAACACCAGTCAGAGGCGTGTCTTCACTCAAGCTCCAGGTTTCGATGCTGCTTTTTTTCTGGCGGGCAGGCGCAGGTATTGCTACCTAATAAAAGGGATCGCAAAGAGAATGCGAGCAAATTTTGATATAGTCAGCCCCGTCTGTACTAAGGTACACGGTGAGCGCTAGCTCGTTGAGCAAGGCACATGCCAAAGTTGACGGCTTTCTGTGCACTTGGAGTTTCTCATCCAACAGATAACCACTTTGTAGGGTGTAATCTTTTGGTCTCGCCTTCGGAAAGTTAGATTTGACGAATTGTTCAAGAGATCCCATTCTAAACTGAACTCATTCCATCTTTTCAGTGACTAACGTTTGCGCTTCGGTGATTCAATGGCTTAAACACCGAAAATGCAAATCGTATAACGTGGATATACAGTACCCCGGCCATTTTTCAGCCCAACACCGTCTTTCAATTGCAACATGCGTTTTTTTCACTATGAAATCAACAAATCGCGATGCGCAAATCATTCTTGCTCTGAATGAGCTTCGATCGGGGAAAAGTTAGCATTTGGAAGATCGCTGCAATTTATAATGCCGCGATCAACCTTGCAGGACAGAACAAACGGCCACTCCTTTGGCCGACCGTCGGCCCAAATTGCAAAGCTTCACAGAAAGCGACGAGGGGGTGGTTGTTCGATACATATTGGACTCAAATTCCCGAGGGTTTCCGCCTCAGATCGCTGATTTGGCCGCAATGGCCGATCATATAGCTGCGCGGAACGTGCAACCAGTCGGAACACGCTGGGCAAATCGCTTCGTCCAGCGGTTGATAAAGTCCATTTGCTTGTCCTCAATCGCACGGGACTCAAACACGGGAGAAAGCTATGCGGGAGGCTTGCATTTATTCACCAATAATATTATCCCCTCACAAAATCGCGATGGCGGCTATCCTTTGGAGTGGCAGTCTCGTAGCAGTGATTCGTCCGGTAGCACAAGCACTTGGTTTTGCTGAGACCACGGCAGAACATTTCTATTCCGCGTCTGGGCGGTGGTACCCACTGCCGCCACATTCGCGTTCCCATATATTCCCCCCTTGCCCCCTCTTTACAAGTCAAAACTGACCGGCAACAAGCTACACCCTGCTTGAATTACTATATTTTTTTCTTGGCAACGATCTCTGGTTAACTAATCGTTTGATTGCAAACACCTAATTTATATCATTTTCTCTGGTCAGGGCTTTGAACTATGACATTTACTTGTGGACGGATACGACTGACGCCGTTACTCCAGCACGTCACAGACCCTCTTTTCGAAGATCGCAAGTGGTTCGTGAGGGATTGGACGCTTCAATGTAGACTAGCCGCATTCTACCAACTCATCCCATGGATAGCGTACCACGGCAATCGGGGGCCTCCTGCATAATCAAGAACCTATTAGGCTGGAGATGAACGGTTTTGGATTAGGATAGCTGGTTCAGAATGACCTGATAACATGCAGGGGCTGCATTGCATGGCCACTAAATCATGGTGGCAGCATCTGTAAAGGTGTAAGCGTTTGGTAAACATTTGCCACCGCCATTAAACATTCCAAATGCAGGAGCTCTGTTAGCGGGGCAGAAAGCAAGTGCGCACTCTTATTTGCCGGCCTTGCAGCGTTGTTTGATAATTTTACGTCTCATTTGTTTCCTATTCTAAATTACATGCACACGGTGGCAGTGACCAACTGCACCTGTGATTGGAGAGTAAGCACAGAGGTATTGAAGTTACAGCGAAAAGAGCCTGATAAAGAAAGCTACCCCTCAGGGTATTGTCTATTAAATGTGGCATAAGTTTGACTTGATATCCTGTATCCACGCATTCGTTGTCGCCTGCTATACCCATGAGACACGCCGACTTAATAACCAACACTCCAATAATGGCCTTACTTGCTAAGATCCCTTTCTCAAGCCTCGAAACACTGGTCCTACCTCTCGATGCTAGCATCACTGAGTTCAGTCAACTCGCCTCTTACAACTGGATCGAGTGTCCCACGCCAACCATAGCCGTTCCGGGTAGCCCCGCCAAATGGTCACCACCTACCGGGCCCACCCGGCTGAACAAGGACACCGGCTACTTCTATGCGGCGCAGAAACTGGCACGCCATCCCGAAAGCCCGCTCGAGCCTCTTTTTCGCTCCATGCTCCTTACCAATCCCTTGGTTGACCTTCGATCATTTGATGTCGTGACTGACCGGAACAATATACGGAAACTGCTGTCGTTTGTCGAACCTGGCATCGGGGGCAACGGAGTTGAGGATTTCGCAATCAACATTGAGGTCGTCGGCACGACGGCTTTATTCTCCCGTGAAGAAAACGAGGTCAGGCGATATGTCGCACCAAACGAATTCCGGGGCCACGGCCACGAATTCGAGAAGGCCTACACTACGAACAGCATACGGGGCAGCACTGGGCATTACAAGATTGCTCAGTATTGGTTTGGTGGATTCAAGTTTCTCGTAAGATATGAAGTGGACGGTTTTGTCTCTCCAGTTGGTGAAAGAGATGCAAGAAGCACCCTTGCTCACAAGTTGTCTTTGTTGCAACTTTCAAAACCATCGCCGGAGGCGCCGGGGGCATCGCCAGCGTCATATAGATGGCCAGGATCGAAGCTGGAGGTGGTGGTTGAGGGAGAAACGATCCCGTCAGAGCAATGCCTAGAGATTAAGACCCGAGTCGCCCACAAGCCCTTGCTCATCCAAGATATTATGCCACAACTTTGGACATCGCAAACAACGAAGCTTGTGCGAGCTTACCACACTGGTGGCTTCTTTCAGCCCTCGGCTGTTGAGGATGTAGCTGAAAAGATGAAGACATGGGAGAAAGATAAGGAACGCACTTTGAACAAGCTCGCGGCGGTGATTTCAAAGATCCTCGAAGTTGCCAGAGACTTTGATGGTTCTGTTCGGGTTGAATATAACGCAGAAAAGAGCCAACTTGCCCTGTACAAAAATTCCTCAGGGAGGATGCTACCGGACGACCTTTACATCAAATGGAGCTCGACGACAGAGACGGAAGATTTGGCCCCTCTCAAGACTCCAGGCATGACATCTGATGGCAACAACGTCATAACGGTTATCGTCGAAGGAAAGCAGCATCTCGTTGACCCAAATACCATTCCTTTTTTCAAAAGGTTAATGGTATCCCAGTCACCGGGGTCAAAGAAGGCACTTTCAATTCATGAGGACATTCCGTTCTTTGAGGCAATTAATTACAGTGTCCAACATGGACTGCGGAACCTTTTCAGACGTATGCCACATCAGCTTGGCGACTACCGTACCGTTTGCGAGATTCTTGATAGCCTTGGCATTGATGTTTGTCAAGGCCTTAATCTCCGAGACAACATCAAGCTACTAAAGGTGGAGTCGGACGACTATGACCCTGAGGAACGACTAGTGAACAGGAGCAGCAAAGCAGTAGCTCGTAACGCTGCGTTCCGCCTCGTATACCTTCTACTCAAAAACGGATCCTCGTCACAATTTTCGTCAGCTCCATCACCGGCGCTGTCAACACAGGACCGAGCCATCGCCTACAATGCGGTCAACTACGTAGTGTCGCATCGCCGCGTTTTCGGGTACAGGGCACGCAAGATGGTCCGAGAAGCCTTCGAAGCTGTCTGCTCCCTGACGTATAAGCAGCGTTTAGCGCTGGACAAATGGCCGCTGACAGAGCCCAACTACAGTGGATGGGAGGATGATGAGGAGACAACCGATGATGAATACGGGTGTGACTCTGATTTTGACTGGGACTCGGACTCATCCTAACTGGGCGTGGAAATTGAACTGATTTGATTCCCAAGTTCAGATTGGACCTTTTTTATAGTGATTGATATGAATTGCAAACTTGTTTAACTTATATTTCCCTAGCCTTAGCTCAGAATACCATGCTAAATTCTTGATCATAGTCAGGGATACCATTGAAGCACTAATGGGTTTGGATCACCACACCATACTGGATGTCAGTAACCAAGAACGTAGTCAATCAGAGCTACGGGAAGCTCATTCTATTTTTGACTGCCCCCAACTTTGCATGAAGACAGTTAATTAACTCCAGCAAGCCACGGACAGAGTTCGGAGGAACTGGGAACCAGCCCGTGCCCTATCCATCTTTGTTTCCGCCGCCATTCGAGTACTTTCACTCTCAAGTTGTGAGGACGTACAACTCTGCTGCCGCAAATGTTTTCGCAATGGCCGTGCAATTGCCTTTACTTGGCTTGCCAAGGTTCGCAGAAAAGCAGCGATGGCAGCATTACAGCAATCACAACTTTGACATACAGATGCCACACTAACAAAGCTTTCTCAAAGCACCAGAACGTGCTTCAATATTTCTTAAATCATGTATAGCTACAAGCGAGAGTTTGGCGACAGAGAGCGCCGATCGACGTGCTTTACGTCGTTTTCCGAGAACAGCTGTGCTCTTGATCTAGCTATTAATTCCATGTGGCCTGGATACAGCGGTGAAACTGGATGGAAAACAGTTTCGACTTCACCTTGTGACTGGTTTGAGACAGCCACTAAGCCTGTTTATGGCCGCTCGTTGGCAGTGCATTTCAATGTGCTGACTGCCGAGCTGCGAGAAGATGGTCGGCCATTGTGGCCATATTAGCGATTTGGGGCGGAAATCCTCGGGAATCCAGGTCCTCTTCGCTTTCTGTCAATTTTTGGCTTTTGGGCCGATAATCGGCCAAAGAAGCGCGACCATTTATTCTGCGTTGAAGCGTCGATCAAGGCACATTATAAATCAATGCCACCTTCCTAATGCTGATTTTTTTGATTAGATCGAAGCTCCTTCATCGCAAGATTGATTTGCGCTTCACAGTTTGGTATTGCCATCGTTATTGGTAGAGAGAACACGTTTTGGAGTTGGAGGGAGGGTGATGCTAGAACGAAAAGTGGCCCACCCACTGTCCTCGCCCACCCACTGTACATCCACGTTAGTCAATTTTGTATTTGATTGGTTTGTTTAGTTAGTTTTTCTAACACAGCCTACCAGCTTCAATAGAAACATCTGTTTCATTATTTTCGAGATGTAAATTATTTATAAAGGCCTCCAGAATCCTCTTTCCCTGCTGGAGGAGTCGCTAGCACCAACAGTTGAATTTCAAGACTGGAAAGGCCAACTCCACGGCCAGTGGCTTGGATAAGCTGATAGGGAGTCAGACGACCGCCGTGGACAACCTTCTTGCGCTGCTTCTTCACTTATTGTAGGATCGGCTTCTTCGCTTTCTCCTTGAAGGCTGCAGGTTTTTTTTGAGTGGGGGTGGGGGCTCAACTCGCTCAAGCAGACTCAGATCGATGATCTGGTTGACGTGCTCGAGCGTGAGAAACCTGGACGGCCCAATTTGCCCGCCCATGTATCGACCCTTGAACATTGAGGAGACCGCACAGTCCTTCTTGAAGCCACGGGGTCCCACGCCCAAGTTCGGGGGGGGGGGCTTCGGCAGGTGCCCGCCATAGCATCTCTCCCTCCTCCCTCTCACATCCACGGCGTCGAGCAGACTTCAATGAAGCGGCGCCACGGGCCTCCGGAACAATGGCCGGCCTCTCAGCGACTCGTCCTGATCGAAAGATGAATCACCGAAACATCCGTCGTCACCCAAGGTGTCTTCCCCATCTGAATGAATATCACCCCACTCCGAAGCATCCGTCATCTGTCTCTTTTTGGGGCTGACACTCCGGCTTTGAGACCTTGTTGATGGGTCAAATACTTGGGAGAACGAAGAGACGTCTTTACTCGTACAAACCCGCGTTTCAACCGAATTTGTAATTTTGTTCCATAAAAGAATATTGAACATACCGGGCCATGATACAAATGGGATGCGCTCGTCAGTAAAGAGGGACCAAGCAAACCTGGCAAAAATGAACTCTTTGCTTAACCCCTGGATGTGTTGCAAACAGCGGTTGTGGTACAGTGGGACAAGTTGCGCTGAGTTGCTTGGCTCCAGAACATGGACAAGCAGTTGGGGAGGCCGGGATGTGTCGAGATCGATCTGTTTCGGGATCAAGGCAATGCGCCGCGTGTCAAAGAGATGGTGCAGATCGCTGCGCAATAAGAGCATGTTCTGGTCGTCCGACATTATGCGATGCTGGCTGGTAGTGTACCGACAATACCTAAGTAATGACGTCAACCAAGTTCTACCAATGTTGGTCTTGTTCAAATGCCCATAGGTGTGACCTACTTTGACATCTGATTCGACACAAACCATTCTTTCTCCTTTGCCGGTATCAGATGCGCCAGTTCAACCGCATCTATATAGCCCGAAATGCGACAGCCTCCATCACGCACCGTGACTGCCGGAGGCCCGCTCAAAGGCGGCGGAGGTAAATATTCGGGTATATCGAGTCGTGCCCATTGTGGTGGCAGGTTGTCATGCGGGAACCGCCAGTTGTGGAAAGAGTGTATGATAGGGTATTTTTCTTTGACGATGCGATGCATTAGCGAATGGCGTAGCTAATTAACCAGGAGATGGGCCAGAATATGCTTACCCGAGACAGCAGCGTCCTCCAGACAAAAGAAATATTCCCTGCCGCGCAGTAGGCCGTCCGACGGGCGCTGGGTTCTATTGAACACCAGACCCTGTTGCCTAACAGCTAAGTATCCCTTATCCCAGTTTGTTGCCGCGAGGATACAACAGCAGACAAGAGCCAAGTCGTAGTCGAGAACCCCGTTTGCAGCAAAGAGAGCCAGTAGTGGAGGCGCGTTTTCGGGATACGCTGGGTGTCGGAAGTGCACTGGAAAGGGACGCTCATTTGCGGCTCGGGGAGGTTCTAGAGGCGCAAGTACTGGAAAGGCCGTAGATGCCATGGTGATAGCTCGGTGTTGGAGGTATGGCGGAGGTTGCTCCAGAGGGACAGGAGGTCGGATCGCGACCGTCGGGTCGCGCTGAAGACAAGTCTTGCACGGAAAACGCGTCGCGAATCGCAGATTTGAGTGAGAGCGCGTCGGTAGGTAGATGTTAGCACGTAAAGTAAATCTATGAGGCTGTAATGCGCAAAGCACTCGTCCAATTGACGTCGTGAAGTCGTTAATTGAAGGATGGTTATCGTTGCTAATTTGTTTTGTGTTAAAGTTAGTACGTCAGCGTCACGCATCGGTTGCTCAGGAGTAAAGGCTCTTAAAAGCGCCTGAGCGGGGATGAAGTGGGGGCTGAACGAAGAAGGTACCCCACTTCACGTCGTTGGTGGGGCATCCAGTGTTGACTCGGAGGAGCAGAAGGAACACTACGGGACGGCCCAGGAGCTAACATTGGCGCAAGGATACGACCTGGACATACTTGTGGCCAACCAGGAGATGTACCAGTTTTACATCGAGCATGGCATACTGCCCGGTGTTGCTTGGCGCTATGTTTGTCATGTTCGATCATTTTTGGGACAGCGTGAAATTTGGGAGAGTAGCTGAGAATGCACCAGCAGACCGAGACCTCAACTGCGCAAGTTTACTTGTTTAATTTGCAGCAGCCATCACACAGGAATCGCTTCCGATTGGTCTCATGCTTCGCCTCCCGTGAGGATATATACTGGTGGATTCAAACGAATCAGGGTCGGTGGATGGTGATCCACTATTTCGACCTTCGTCCATGTTCAATCCCGGAGGGAAGGGCTCCTTCTTGCACTCCTGCATGACCTTTCTGATTGTTGCAACCGTTGGTTTTAACAATGCATCCAGGCTCATGTCAGAAGGCTTTAAGCCGCATCAGGACAACGAATTTGCTTGTCGCCGGTTAGGTAGATTCCTGCCTTGCTTGCATGGGCCTCTTCATGTCTATCAAGGTTTCTGCCTGGCTTGCGACTGCGATGTCTCCTACAATACCGAAAAAAGGTTGCACTGTACGAAAAAAAAAAAAAAAAAAAAAAAAAAACATCCAGCTTCATCATATTGTCCTAGTCGGACGAGGTCATGGGTTCATGACTCATAGGATAGGAGCGGAGCCATTGGATGCACATTCCTTGCAGCAAAAGGTTTCCACCCTGGCTTTAATTTGACCGTTCGCGACAGGGGCTCTTTTTTACAACAACACCAACAACCCAGTGACAGGTCTGGTTTTCGCAGATACCTACGCCAGAGACAGAGTGGCAAAATGATGCGAAAGCTTTTTTTTTTTGGTTTTTTATACAACGGAATCCTCCGAGGATATTGGAAGGCTGTTTCGTCGTGTGGTCGAACTCCAGGTGCTTACACCGGATCTACCGTGGAGAATTGGCGATCGCTGGAAGACCGCAGTATATTCATAGTGCTGGGTTCGACCCAGATGTTGCTCTAGTCCTGTCGCATTGCAGAGCCCTAGCCGATCTGGAATGAAGGGTGGGGTAAATTACACACCGAGGTTCCTCCATCGCATTTGCACTGCATTTTTTTGTTCACGCCAGTGGCATCGCGTCAAAAATCGGCTTGACCCCATTTAACCAACCTTGACGATGCACTCGCAACCACGCGTCGCATCAACAAACCGACGACACTATTCGAACCGCCGTCCCCGGTTTCTACGCACTTAGCGCATTTCGATCAATTTCGACCTCGTTTCTAGTCGAACCGATTGATCCCCCCTATCCCCCGCCCTCAATCGGTTCGACTCGGCCCAGTTGTGGTATACCAGCAAGGAGTCGGGAGTAAGGAGTATGGGGCATACCAACGAAATAAGCTGAGGAGGTAAGTATAGATTACTATGCCGTGAGTTGGCTCAATGTCAACTTTGGCATATCTGTGGACACTTTTAGTGATTTACATCCCAGGCCATCTGCCTGACCTTCTCCTGCTCCCTTTTCATCCACCCCCTTAGCTCATTTAAAGATAAAAAGTCATTCCTCTGTTTCGATATGCAGAACTCTTGATCTGAAAACCCCTTAGTCCCACAGGTTTGTAGATGTTGTCCCCAGGTTCCGCAAGACCCAAAGTCAATCAGCACAGGCTGGTTCTTTTCGTCGATCATAACGTTATACGGGCTGATATCGTTGTGCGCGAGCTTCAGGCTGTGAAGGAAAGTGACTGCCGACTGGAGCCCGCTTATGATGGCATCCCGGTCCAGGTATGCAAAGGCGGCGGGGTCCGATTCCAGGCACTGTTTGAGCGTCCGATCATGCTTCTTCAGCACTATGCCCGTGATGCGGCCGCGGTGGACTCGTAAGCCGTGAAATTTGATAATGTTTTGGTGACCACCGTTATACGAGACCTTTGCCTTCGCGTAGACTGCAGATCGGGTGGGCCACGAACGGCCTATATGTATCATCTGCCTATAAAATAGCGCCCGACTGTGCGCCGGATTTCTCATCCATCCATAAAACTGCCCTGCATACCATCTAGTCTAAAACTTACATAAGAACAAATGTCTTAATGCAATGTTGCTTTGGCTAAATAGTCTCCGCACCGAATAGTAATAGGATGCTTCTCTCCCAATTTAGCCTTCATACTTGGCAGGATATCTTGCCATACATCACATGCTGCTTCCCACTCCCCAAGTTCAAAGCTGATCAAAGCCAAGTTGAAAGTACATATAAGCGAGACGGGGTGATTCTTGCCAAGCTGGATGGAGCTCTTTTCGGCTGCTTCTCGTGCCAATGTGTGGGCTTGCTGGAGCTTGCCCTGACCTTTGTATACCAAGGCGAGATTGGACTTGGCCACAATGGTGTCACGGTGGTTTGGCCCAAACGCTTTTTCGAACCCCGATAAAACTTTGTTTCCTAGCTGTTCTGCAATATCGAAACTTTGCATATCGGTTAAAACTGTGCAGAGATTGTTAATCCACATCCGCCTCGAATAGCTATTCACCGGCAGTTCCTTTCGCCCAAAAACCTCCAGCGCAAGCTTCTTTGCAGATTCGGGGTTTCCCATGTGCGCATGTGAAAAGGCAAGATTGGCTTTCGCTTCAACCGTTTGAGGGTGATCCGGGCCCAGCTTTTTCTCTGTTTTCTCTGCCACACTAATGTTAAGGTTGTGTGCTTTGGCGTACTGTTCAAGCTGGCAGTATGCCCAAGCCAAGCTGCTGCAAGCAATAAGAGTTTCTTGGTCCTTCTTGCCAAGAATTTCCATCATGTCTTCCACCACCGACTCTCCATATCGAACTGCTTCCAAATGGCGTCCTTGCCGATCATATATTTCGAGGAGATTGGCTCGAGCAACAAGGGTGTCACGATGCTTCACACCTAAGACCTTAACTCTGGATCCCACCAATTCTAACTGATTTTGTTCTGCCTTTTCGAATTCACTTCGGTTGAGATATGTCGACGTCAAGTCGGCAAGACAGGCTAGCGTATCAGGATGCTCTTCTCCTAAGGCCTGCTTCCGTATGTTAAGCAATTCGAGTTGTAGCGTCTCTGCCTCTTCGTATCGGTCGAGGTATGTAAAGGCTTTGGCCAAATTCGATTTGGTCGACAGTGTGTATTGGTGATATTTGCCAAGTTCTTGTTCCATTATCAACGCGACTGGATGCAAAACTTGTTCTGCCTTAACCCATTCGCTTTGACAGATAAGGATGGCACCCAAATCGGCCGTGGAAGCAAGCGTATCAAGATGCCTCGGCCCGAGTACCTGTAGTCTCTTAACCCTGACTACAGTAACCAGGGCTTTCGCCTCATCGTATTGACATTGCTCAGCTAATGTCCCTGCGAGATCGGATTTCGCTGCTAGCAAAGCTGCTAGCAACTTTGTATCTCCTTCCTGATACAGCGCCTCCCTAATTTCCAATATTTGCCTGGCCAGAGTTTCAGCCTCATCTTTTCGGCCTTGATGCCTGCATGTTGACAGCAAGCCGGCCATAAACTCAAGCGTCAGACCACTCTGGGGATATCCAAGCGCTTGCCGATATAGTCGTTCGGCTGGTTCGAACTTGGCTTGTTTCCGATAAATTGCGGCAAGATTGAGCAAGGAGCGAAGTGTGTGACGGTGGTGAGGCCCTAGAACCTGTTGTCTCTGAGTGAAAGCTTCAAGTCCTAGAAATTCCGCCTCGTTCCAGCTATCCGCCGTAGACTCCGCTAGCAACGCAGAGAGATTAGCCAGGCATGTCAGCGTGCTTGGATCTTCCCTCCCGACCACTTTCTGCATCGCTTCCAGCCCTAACCTCCCAATCATAACTGCTTGCTTCAAGTTTCCATTTTTGAACTCATTGTGTTGCTGCTGATAGATGACAGAGGTCGCACGCTCGGCGCCGTGTACTTCGATCATGCCGATTATGGAGCAAAGTGCTTTGGAATGGTCGTTCGCATCTTCAGCGTCGGTCTGGGGCAAATCTTGGTCCGTGATGTCCATATCTTGGGGCGGATCAGCCATTTTTCGTTTGACGTAGTTTGGTGGGGTTGCGTAGTGAATATGCGTAGCAAGGGGATGCACTATGGGGAACGACCGGGCTACAATGCGATCGGCTTACCCGTCATTATTTTATAGAACGTGCTGCCCCGCAAGCATGTTTCGGCGGGGTAAACTCATTCTCGACGCCGAAAGGTGGGTCATGGTTGGAAGACCTTGACTTGCAATCTGAGCTCCCGAGCCATTTTCAGGGCCAGACTACTGGCGGGGTTGTGCTGATTGCAGCCTACTCAACGGTTCATGCGACCCCTAAGGCGCGTATATGTAAAGGTGTTTCTATCCCCCACCCCTCTGGCGCCGTCACTGTTTCGCTTTCCTATCTCCGCATTGTGACGGGAAGTTTGTTGCCATATCGAAATAGCAGTAATAACATGTTCGGTGCTGGATTAAAGGCCAGCGATGAATTGCGCAGGTCTCTGCGAGGTGAATCTGCGTGGTGCAAAAGTGCACAGAAACAATATGGGTACTTGTGAATTATTTGAGCTAAAGTGGGACCCCACAGCTCGTTGCCATGAGCAATTAAACCCGAAGATTGTCCCATGGATGCCCTTGCGTGAGGCGCGTGACGGTTATCGCAGCCCGCCCAGGGGCTTCTGAAGCTCCAGATCGAGATACTGACAGTGGAAAGAGGGGGGAAATCTACCTCTCCCCTAATGTGGACAAACGAGCCAATAAAGGGGCAGAACATAGTCCGTCCCCGAGGGTTCGGTGAAGTCAAGGCATTGGCATCAGTTCCGATGGAAGCGGTGTCCCCTCACTTCTCCTCAAGGGGCAAGGGGGATTCTCACCAATTTCAGTGTAATCTTACCGGATCTTGTCCCATTGGTTCAAGCTGGCAAGGCCATCCCCGGGTCTCTCCTCACACTTCAGCTACTAGCCAGGGCTCCTTTTATAACATATGAAGCCATTCCTAGGCTTCAACGCAGGTATGGGAAATATTGAAGGCAGTCGTTCACTACTCCTTTTATTTTGCCGTTAATTACTGTGGCCTTGCGTGTGCCTAGCCTGGAAGGCACTTTGGCCGTGACAGAGCCATGTGGTCACAAGACTTTAGATAAGCCAAAATGGCTTACGTTCGAAGGACAGTTTTTGCTGGCAAGATTGTGTGTCTGGTTGACACCTGCAAGAGACATGGCAGGAGGCGCAGGGACTAAAGGGGAAAGACTTGGTCCAGGGCCTCATCCGCCGCTGAGCATGCAACCCAGCGTTTTCTTAGTCAGCTGAGGAGTACATGCAGCACGTGACCTAAGTCGGGTATCCTTGCTCACCCTCACACACAAAAATCCACTTTTCTTGATTCATGCTTCCTCTTTCCTCCTCTGCGTCAACTCTATTTTCTGTTAAAATCCACTACAACCCCCATCTCTTACAAATGCCGCTTTGGTTATGTCAGTGGCAAGCCTGCCAGCGCCCTGCGGTGCAAAGAGACGGCGACTGTTTGCTGTGTGACAAACACCTTTGTCGCACTCACCTTCAAGAACAATGGCACAATTGTCCGGATCCTAAGGTCAGTCAAATCCCCGCTAGATCAGCCATGGGCTCGCAATTCACGTTCGTCATTTCAGCGGGACTGGGGTTCCTATTCGGCCCAGTATTCAGCAACGGAAGCCCGGCACATAGATGAACTCCGTAGTCGTATAGACGATGTCAAATTGTGTTCCCGCGCGTCAACGCTCAGGGGAGGTATCCCTTGTAGCGTCGACCTGTCACGCAAGAGCCTGATGGCCATGATGGGGGGCCAAAACTGCCACGCCGAGATCGTATTCCAAGATGGCATGAAATGGCTCGCGCGCTTCCGTCTCTCAAGAACATCATCACCCCCGCAGGAGGTCAGGGACTACATCTTGCGCAGCGAGGCCGCTACCATGGCTTACCTCTACCAGCACACCACCATCCCCACACCTGCCATCTTCGACTGGGGCTGCGAGTCCGACCCGGGGAATCCTCTTGGAACTAGCTACATTTTGATGGAAAAGTTGGAAGGAAAGCCACTCGACTGGCAATCGACGGTGACTCATGCCCAAAAAGAACATGTCATGCAACAGCTGGTGGACATCTTCATCGAAATTGAAAAACATCCTTTCAACAGTATGGGATCTCTCATATTTTTGAACGAAGATATTCCACAATTCCAAGTGCAAGGTCTTGCACAGCCATCGACGTTCGAAAGTGGCGGTGAAGGCCCAATTGGTCCTTTTTCGTCGTCAGCAAAGGGGTCGCGTTCTATCATTGAATCGTACCTCGCAATGATAGCAAGCGGCGAAATCAACGCCCGCAGCTCGTTGGATGCCTACCTTGTGCACCGTTTCCGCCTAGATATTATTGGAAACGTCTGGGGAAACGATGCATCAGAGAGCCAGTTTTTCCTCAAACATCCGGACGACAAAGGAGACCACATCATGGTCGACGACTCATTCAACATCATTGGTGTTATAGATTGGGAATGGACCCAGACAGTCTCCAAAGCCGAGGCATTCTGCTCTCCGTCCATGATGTGGCCGGTAAATAAGTTTTACGAAGGGTCCAACGAACTGGCGGCCGATGAGATGCGGCTCGCTGGCATTTTCCGAGAGCGGGGCCGTGAAGATCTTGCTACTTGTATCATCGAAAGCAGAAAAGTCCAGAGATTCCTCTTCGCTCTTGGGCCCGACGACGCTTTTTCGGACCAGAAGACTGGTACGGACCTCTTCATGGGACTTCAACGGGTTTTCGATTTACACTATGAGGGGTGGGAACAGTGGAAATGCGAAGCCCTCGAGAAATGGAAGAATGAAGATTTGCTGCGGGGTATCCTACTGGGAAATGGCGACTGAATTTTGTTAGCGTGAACGCTTTGCTAAGGCTGTTAAGTTTTGACTCTTATTGGTACCAATCTATGCCATGACTGATGAAGAAAAGTTGCTAGTCGGTGTGTTAGGGTCTTCTCACAAACGTCACGGCCAGTTTGCAACCGAGACAATTGTCCTACCTGCGAGCTGACATGTGAATATTCCAATTTGAGAGCTGAGTGCATTCTTATCGATGGGTGGTATGCAGAGGTCAGGATCCATTGGGGACGCTGATTTGACGGGATATTTTGATTGGGTGTCACTAAGTATTATAAATCTGTTGCTTGATAGCGACCTGATCCGACACATCAAATCGCTCCCGCCGCCGTCGATACCCGGGCCGTCGCCCCGGCCATCACCACTCAAGGAAGCAGCTGATACCCCGCACGTTTGAATTGATTTTGGTGTTCAATATTACCACGTGGAGCTTACCTATTCGTTGATTTGCATTCTTGCTAAATTCTAGGCATGCACATATCCTATAGTGTTGGACGGGATGGTGGAGGGCAGCTTCGACTAACACGAGCTGCTGAGCGACATTGTGCCTCCGTTAAAGAACATAGAAAAGGCTTGCCCTCCCCTTCCGTCACTATAGGTCGCTGCTTCTATCTATAGAAACCATTTCAAGAAACACGATTGCCTCCCAATAAGTCTATCGCAAGAAAAAAACCCTATAACACGTCTCTCAACAAACCAAAAAAGAACTATCCTGGCAGCTCAGTTGCAAAACATGGCTCAAAGATGTGCTCAGGCGGACTGTACGAGCTGGGCTTTGAGTGGCGGCCTCTATTGCTCGGCCCGTGCGTATCTCGACTCTTCCCCAAGGAGGTCTGTCACTAACAACGGCATCACAGACAAGCCTGCTGGCTCTCAGTAAAAGCCCACTATGGTTTTCTGTATCAAGAGGTTTTGGGGTCTTTCTCAGTCTCACTCTTACTCTCACTCTCTGCTGTTATGTCACAACCAGCCCGATTCGAACCGATTGACGCGAGCGACCTGAATGGTCGGGTGGGTCCCGTGGTTGGGATATTTGGTGGCTCTGCTCTGGATTCTATAATGTTTGTCCAAGTTCAATATACAAAGATCGCAAACAACCAAGAAAAATCTAGTCATTTCATCGCATTCGATAAGAGTAAGAGTAAGAGTAAGCCACTTGCTCAGGTAATTGCGTAGACACGGTCAGCGCATGGACGGGTGATCAAATTATCGCTTATGGCTTATCGGCTTATCTTTCAATCGTTTGCTTATCGGCTTATCGCGGTTGCCGAGCTACTGCGATTCAAAACTCAACTGGATTGTATTTTGTTGTCATTTCATTCGGAGAAGCCTGTACTCCAGCTGCATCTTCAGGCCTCCGGGGCTGTTAGTTGTAGTGAAAAAGCCCCTGTCGCAAAGCCTTTCTCACCTGTGCAAGTCCCAAACATCATGCGTGCAAATGGTCAAAAAGCTAGGATGGGCCTTCGTTTTGCAACTCATCCAACCATGCTTTTGTCCACATTGGTTCTGATCTCCCTTTTACAATCTTCAAAGGCTCATTCAATTATGACCTCCACAAAAATCCAAACGACATTGAGTCTGAACAATATAGATGAAGTTGTCGATTCAGATCCTGACCTTCCGACAGTAAAAGATATGTGGAAGCGTGTACAAGAAGGAAAAGGTAATCGTTCCCGTTTCATACTATCACTATCCCGTGGTCATCGCTAAAGGGTTTCAAGCTACCCAAAAGGTCATCGGCCATGAGAAATTCGTCCGTAAAGCACACTCATCATCACCACGGAAGTGCCGGTTTTCGTTACGTTTGAGAATTCTTAACCCTAGAAGGTGTCTTCGTATACAAAATCAAGAAACAAAGTACGGTACACAGTTGGGCGCGGGCCAACAAAATGCTAAACGCCTGCTTTCAAAAGTCTTCGCCAGTGCCAAAAGGGTCTTAATTGATTGAGACATTGCCGATTGTATTGCGGGAAAAGGATTCGTGGTTGTGGATTTTGGCTGACCAATCATGGGTGGTGACCCCTTATGGGGGGTTAAAGTTTGACTTCCCATGGTCAAGTTCAATGTATTGACCTAGGAAGATGTTGAAAGGTTTAGGCTTCGTGAAGAAAGGGAAGTCCCAGCTACCTGACATCAGCATTCAGCCGCAATCTTGAGAATTACCAACAGTTTTCTCTCCAGACGGTATATCATCCAAATTTCTAGTTAAAAGGCCTTGTGCGCCTATACACCTCCCTCGAAATCACAGCCGATTATATCTGCAGCGGTGGCATGCCATGATAAGGCATCTCTCGCACTCGTAGATATAGTTCGGGAGGTAATCGTGGCATTCCTCGCACCGATGCCTACCCGGTCGGCACTCCCATCTGGTGTGTTGGCATTGGTGGTTCACCCTGAGATGAGCAGCGGCTTCTCGCATCCGTTCCTCACGCGCCAGAGGGTCCAAAAGTCGGGCCTGTGGGTCTCTGGCGACGACGTCTGCGGCTCGACTATACAGGCGACGCTCTTCCCATTGTTGACAAGCGCAAGTCTTCCATCGCTCGCCACAGAGATAGCAAAATTGTGCTCCGCAAGGGCATGCTGTGCAAAAGGTAATGCCCCGGTTAGCCAACAGTCGTGCGAAGAAGGAGCACATTAAGGAAGTGGGCTCACTCATGTGATAGCAGCCAGTTCCAAGTTCGACGACCCGGAAGCAGTTGTAGCACCGCTGCCAGCCCTCCTGGGCCGCCAATTCCAGCACCTGCTGGACGCCAGAATCTTGGGGGCAATCCCCGGCGTGCGTTGCCCCCTTGCATGTCGTGCAGGTCCTCTTGTTGCACCTGACACAGACAGCCGTGTTTTTGACCTCGTTGACAAACCTTGGTGACACGAACGTGGAGCAATTCGGGCCGTGGCAGTACACCTTGCTGGACGTCTCCATCTCCTTGGCCTTGAAGCGGCCTACCAGGTCCGGGGTCAGAAAGATGCGATTCTGGTCCAGGGGGATGCGCTGCTGGCAGCAGCGTGGGGAGTACAGCGACTCGTCAACAGTTGAGGCTTGGAAGAGCGAATTCAGGCACCCTCGGCAGTATTCGTGAGAGCAGGGACAACGCGCCACCGGTGCAATTCCTCCTTGGCCGCCGCTTGACAACGCGGTTAGCGCCCCACGAGGAAGATTCCGCCTCAGGGAGCTCGGCTGTGTTCTTCTGGCTCTTCCCGGTCGCTGACGTAGAGGAGCTTCAACTTGTCGACGAGCTCGTCGTCGAGCTGAGCATCCCGCTGTGCCTGCTCTGAGTCAAGGTACCTGATTGTGTCAGCATCTTTGGTCACGGCCTCAGCAGTACTCTCGCACATGGTTCGATCGGACGTAAGAATGGCCTGCGCTGCGAGTTTCTCCCGGAAGAACTCCGTGACGATATCAATATCAGGGAGCCCATCGTCTTCCCGGCCCTTGCCCTTTATTCCGGACTTTAGAGCATCCAAGTCTTCCAGCATCAGCCGGACGGCCAGCGAAAGGGAAGCAGAGTCCATCACTGCGTCTTGTTTTAAATGCAAAAAAGTAAATGAAGAAAAACAAATGCGACAGCCTCGGATGACTCCTTTGTCGCATTGGAGGGACAAACGAGCAAACCAGAGCATGAAAACCCGGATACATCGTATACAGCATTGGAGCAGGTCTAGATTTCGGAGCGTGGGAATTTCCTGGGCCGCAAGGTTGAGAACCTTGAGAAAAGACGTAGCCCATATGGGCGTAGTCTTTGATGTTGATTGAAACGCGTTGCAGTTGCAGCATCTTGGGAATCACGTGACCCTCTCGAAAGTCACTCCTGATTATACCCAGGTTCCGATGGGATTTTCCCACCACAGAAACGTATATATAAAAAATAAACTACGGTTTTTTGCAGAAGAGCATCATGAGAGCAATTCTACTCCACATTTTCTTTGCGTCTGGCTTCTCGTCTGCCCAGCGATATGCAAGGAAATATCGTGGTGGGAAAGAGACCTTGGCAAATAACTGTTCCGTGCAGGTGGCGAGCAACAAATATAAAAAACCAGCTGAATCTTTTTAAAATACATATTAGCCCGGACAACTAGAGATCTTTTCTGAGCTTACAAAGGTGTTGGTTGACGCCTATGATATGTCATGAAAAAAACACACTGTAATTTGCTAGGCCTGTTAGTATTGCGGAACGGGAAACCCGGAAGAAAGAAATTCCCCCCTGGTAAAGCGCCGCTAGGGCCACACAAAATATCAGGCGCATCCACAAACAACCTCTTGCGATCTCTACGAGGCGAACGTGTCGAATACGATTGGGAATATTCGAAATTTTTACTGGGCCCTGGACCGCTGTGAATCAATGATCAGCAGCTCCGTTCCACGACGGATCAGTTTTCGACTTCTAAAACCGTTAGAGTTGAGGTCACAACCGCCAGACCCAAGTTCATCACAGCTGTTCCTGTCTTGGAAGTCCAAGTGTAGCGACCTCACAATACCTTCCAATGATCTATCCACACACGACTGCACTCAGAACAAAGCATTGTCCTCGCATCGGCAACGCCTCTTCTCGGCCGGCCTCCTCTGTACCCTCTACCGTCGCTTTCAGTGCTAGCCAAAACAACAGCCTTCTGCGCCACGAAAGAATTAAACCCCATTGCTTTTTGCAACTTGGCCGCATGAAAGCACAGATCTGCCCGGGCGGCGTGGCCTTGGTCAACCCATGATTTCGTCCTGCCGCCATCCTCAGCCTGTCGTCGGAAACAAAGCTCCAGCGCCTGGAAGTAAAACCCAAACTCGTTCCTTTTACTCTTGTCGCCCAGCACCTCCTTCTCCTCTAGATCGTTGTCAACTGCCAGCGCGGTTGCCGCCACATCGTCGGCCGAAACAAAGTTGGTGCCAACGAGAATCCCGCCGCTGATGGTGTAAACCGCATGGATTGTTCCCGGTGACATGTGCAGCAGGTCAAAAGGTTCCGTCATTACCCAAATGCCGTGTTCCAGCTGCGACACTGCATCTGCCAACACGAACTCGGCCCAGGTCGTCGTCTCTTTGGCCTTTTTGGCTGCCTCGCACTTGAGTCTCCCAAGCATCCGCACGTTTTTCTCGGTCCCTGGCCACAGCCCCCAGAGCTTCATCACACCAGGACCTATTGCCGCGAGTCCGTGAGACCCCATATCGATGTGAGCGTCGGTGAAGCTACCGGACGGGGCGATTACCAGCTTAGGTCTCAGATTGGGCGAGATTGCCGCCTCTTGGTTCCTATCCCTTCTATTGTCTTGGCGCTCTTCTGGCTTCCAGGACAGAAACAGCTGTGACGATAAGGCTGCCGGCATCTGCAGCATCGGTCCGTCTAGGATCGCATCCACGACCACGGTGAGGGGCTCACAGTTTTCCTGGTACTTGCTACATTGCAAAAGCGCCTTGGTCACCCAGAGTGCTGCGTAACCGTGGTTTAAAGGGACCCTTTCACAATGGTTGGATACGGGCGGGAGCTGGTAAACTGACAAGCACTTTGCTTCTTGCGGGAGCCGGTGACGCGCTCTCTGCAGTTCCAGTCCAAGGTCGTCGCTGGGCAACATTCCGTCGATGCTGGGGAATATTATGCCGGCCCCGTTGCTAATCAGGTGAGGCGGCACGAAATCCCCCCATGCTTCTCGCGACAACGTCTTGAGGTCGGTGAGGCCGTTTTTCTCGACCTGATCCAGCATGACAGTGCAAACATGGCGGCGGTCGCTGCGCAACGCCGATCGTACTCTGCTCTCCTCCGGAGGGCACAGACTTTCCAGCCAGTTTTCTAACGCTTTGCTCTCCAGGCCGTGGTCGGCACCACGATTGCAGAATTTGAACCGTAGCCAATGCCGACTTGAGCCTTTAAGGGTGCATGGCTTTGAATTAAACTCCGTCCGGAGTCGGTTACCGTCAAGATTCCCAGTAACTTTCCTGTTGGTTTTAAATCGACCCATCCTCTGATTATACTGCGTTTCTCGCTGGTTAGTTGATTCTAATACACATGGCTGCTGGAACGTGCTAATACAAAAGCTTGGGAAAGCCTACCTAGAAGCTTGTTCGAAACCCCCCCAATCACCAGAGCACCAACCCGAAATCAAGACAAGACAAGTGGCGCCAACGAGTGAGGCTGACCCAGCCGCTAGCCACACCGTGCCACCAGGGCAGGCCTTGTCGATCGCTACATCAACAACCAGATTCAACCAGCCCGTGCCTACCGGCCTTGAGCCTTCGCCAGAAGGAGGTAAAGCCGACGCAGTCAATAGACCTCCCTCCAACAACGCTCGACAGCCACAATCTCCCAACCGGAAGCGGCGGGGCGCCGATGAGCTGGGAGGGCACACACGCTACACCGCGCCCAAAGATGCCGTTCTGAACCGGAGGCGGCACAGAGCCGATATCGAATACAATCGGAAGCAACATCGCGGCATGTCGTCGCCTCAGCCACGGCCACCCTTGTCTAGTAACACCTGGGTGGCCAACACGGTTGCCCCAAATCACTACTCAGTTTTAGACCCATCTGCGCCCGCTCCGACGATATCAACCTTCAACGCCAACCCCCTTACGGCTAGCTGGCAACAACAAAACCTTTCCAATCCACAAGACGACTTTTCCCAAACTTTTACCAGACCAGACCTCCAGGTCCAACATCATACATGGTTATCGACTCCTCACTCTGCCTTAG
Source organism: Pyricularia pennisetigena (assembly GCF_004337985.1). Classification (NCBI taxonomy): domain Eukaryota; kingdom Fungi; phylum Ascomycota; class Sordariomycetes; order Magnaporthales; family Pyriculariaceae; genus Pyricularia; species Pyricularia pennisetigena. Next base: position 69,494 of record NW_021940930.1, on the reverse strand, counting down.
CCGCTAGCCACCCCATGTACGTTGAGTTGTCGGATGTCTCATCCAATATATCGGACAACATCTCCGACAATTTGTGCAATCCTCGGCCAGACGATGCCAATTTTGGTCACATCCTTACCAGAGCCCATTTGCAGCCTGTTCTCCAAAGTAGTTTCGATCCGGCACCTCTGCAAAGTAATTCTCATTTGGGCCCTGCGGGAATTTCGGCTGGCGATGAAGTTCGTGTTTATTTAAGCACTGATCCAGGGTTTGACGCGCTGTAATCTTTCACGCATTCTAACTTTTGAGCACATTTTTACTCTGCTCTGTACCGGATCGCAATGGCCAAAACACCTCCCTCTTTCATTTGCATCCCGGCGCCTCCATAGAGCTCGATTACATCACCAGTTTGTAAAATCTTGGTTTCGGCTGAAGGGTCTGTGTCTGACCTGTAAAATAAGGCAGTGGCTTCTTTTTCTAAGGTATCGGCGGAAATCATCTATTGCTGGGGTTAGTTAAACAAACAAACCGTTGGTTTGCCCAACGAGGCAACTTCGCCTTGGGCAGTTCCAACCTCTGAATTGTCGCTTTTGAGATCCCTTACCCACCTTCGGCTCTCTGGGCTCCAATAGATTGGCTATTTTGAGAAAACTCTCGGATCTGAGTAACGATCTTTCCATCGAGGCGGTTGTGCCTTCTCCTTGAATTGTCTCTCCGCCAATTGGCTTGGGAAGCACAACAAGTACCAATGTTCTCTGAGCATCTGACCAAAAATCCCTTTCGATCCATATGATATCGAGGCGACCGTCATAAGTCAATTTTTTCCCCTGAGATTCCGCGTAACTGCGAACTGCAGGGGACTTTATCATTTGTTATTAGCGGTGACTAGAACGGGTTGAATATTATACATACATATATTTCACGAAACACATCCAGGACAGGCTTCGCTTCTGCTGGAAGTTCTGGGGATTGTGGAACCTGTTTGCCTGACAGCTCCACTGTACGAAAAGTCAAACTTCTTACATGCCAGTTCTTGCCTAGATTATTTGGCATTGGACAGATACTCCGAGTGGGTATGAGGACCTTTTCTGCCTTGGATTTAAGATCCTCTTGGTTTGTGATACGGTAAAAGCCTTGCATCCTGGGGCAGAGCCAATAACTTTTCTGTGTTCACGCGCTACCCAAGACGTTAGCTGGGTCGTTGTGCAGCGAAGTTGTGAGATTTGAATAGCGGGGGTTTTGCGAGTTATCAATTGTATCGATAAGCGAGGGGACAAGGCCAACTGGCGCACAGGCCCTCTCAATCATCTTCCCACAATAAATTGGCGCTACGCCTGATCTCACATCCATCTCTGGAAAAACCCGTGAGCAGTGGGCGATACGTCGCCAACCATTTCAGTGCCATTGCACCTTGAACCCCTTCCCATCCGTCCCCAGACCGCGGCCCAGGATTGGTTTATTGCTACGCCAAATCCGCAAGCCAACAATAGTCCCCCGCGACAATGTACGAATTCCCTTGATACTTGGCAGGAAAGCAGTTTCTGGGCCTCCGGGCACCTTCGCATCACTCCAAAGCTGACCATCTTCACAGAGAGAAAGGCTCTCTGCACAGTTATACCTTTTGGCCCGCGAGCCCGCAAACGCAAGCGACGGTCGATAACACGTTCGAGCATAGTCCTGAACCAAACCGGAAGCGTCGGCGGACATCGCGCACCCCGCCTGCTAAACCCTACACGGACACATTGACTTCCAGTGCCGAGCTTTTCCCAGAAGACTGATCCCCATAGACAACGTTCTGAGACAAGGACAGGATGCTGTCTGGACAGCACTGTCTCACGTGGCTGATAGTTTCGAGAAGAACTCGCTGTTAGAGTGTCGTTTGGTTGCCATACACAGGGGTCAAACCAACAACAGACAACAAGCTAGGGCTTCCCACCAACCCAATACGAGCACCCAACCACCCTCCAAAACGCGCACGACACTTCCAAGAATACTCCTTTCGCTTCACTTGAGATTAAGCATGACGCTCCGCACGGGTGAAGCAAGGGCATCGGCCTGACCTGTCGGTGATGGCTCCAGCATGGTCCCGCGGAAGCGTTCAAATCATGCCACTTCCACAACACCGAGCGAAAAGAAGCTGCAAGGGACGAAAACAATGCAACCTACGGAGATACGAGAACGCTTCTACTTCAAAATGCACGGTAGGTCAAAGGGTGACAAGAAGGTTAGAAATACGGTTCGTTGACGCTCAAGGTCAGTTCCAAGTGTCGGACGTTGTGTCGAACACGGTTCATGTATAGGGTTGGTTGGCCAGATGGGGGGTTCAAGTACTATGCACGGTCCATGCTGTGGAGGATGCGATGGCTGTAGTAGAACAATATGTGCGACGAATCATGAGGGCGCCAGGTGATTGAGTTCCTACTGATAAGAGTACAAGCGATAAGGAATGTAAGCCACAGCTTCGTGTCAGCTCGCACCGCCGGTTTTCCAGCCACATACGCCCAGAAAAAGGTTCCATTTTTTGTGGTCGTGTGGACTTTGCATTATCCCCAAGGTGTGGCAATACGATCATTGTCGAAAGTCAAGGCCCCTAATTCTTGACATGACACGCAGATGCAAATGCAGTTGTAGTTACTGATTATTTAGCTACCATCAAACAGATTTCGTAATCATGATTGTTTTACACGAACAATCTGAACTATTGCTGCCCAAAGTTTGGTACCTGACGCCGTCCTGAGCTACAACAACCCCGCAACAACCCCTCCAAATCTCTGAGTCAAAGATCCCGCCCGTCGATTTGTCGTTCCGAACTACCAACGCCGACAAAACCATCTTGTCACGCAGGTAAGAATCTTCCGGCGCATCCTCCATAATATCGTCCTCTACAGTCCCAAAATGTCTCCCGGCGTGGGTGTGAGCCACTAAGTCGAATGAATGATGGCCCTGCTCACACATTTTTACCCATCAGAACGACGACGACTTTGCGACGAGTCCAAGAGTAATCATCGCTGAGACCCGCAGAAAGATGGATGCTAAAGGCGCCATATGACAGTTCTGCAACCTTTTCCCCAACAAATTCAACTCTGGAATTGCGTGCCTCGGCAACTGGGCTTCCGACAAGATACTCATCAAAGCATGGCTTCGAAACAACCGACCGTCTACGAAGAAAAACTGTCCGACAAGGAAATTTTGGATATTTCCAGTCAAGTATGAACAGGCCTCGTCTCGTGAGAACACACCTCGCTAACAGTTTCGTGTAGTATGTTTCGTTGAGCTGGCACACAGAAAAAAACCAGGAGGTCGTACCTTCCGAAGATATCATTGCTATCGTCGTCCATCATCAGGGTCAAGGGAGGGTCGATATTTATTCTGGCGATCTTGAAGACATAAAGTCCCCCAAAGCTCTCTACACATTCGGTGCGAATTATAAGGGTAATATGGTAGTCCTCAACTGGAATACGACATGGAAGTATTATTCGAGGGGTGATGTTCGTGTTGCTTGGATCTCTCTCCAGAGCGGGGAGAAAAGCGGTTCAGGATGAATACAATCGAGCCTTCAGAGGTCTATTTTGCATTGCTGTGGCCAATCGAGATGGTCAAGATATATATATTGGTCAGTGATTTCTTGCGAGAAGGTGCATCTCAGCATTCCAACTGATAGGAAATGCCACATATGCCGGGGTATCCCAATAAGTATAGAACAACATTGGGCTTCCCTCTGCGCGATTTTCCAAACACATCGGCAAGTCATCCCAAAAGAGCGACCGATTTTCCTGGTAGGACCTTAAATTGTCCAATGGGTCGTACAGCGTCGAGGGCGGTTGTCTTCCGTCCACAGAGAAAGGCTGCTGATTAGATGGGACTATTGGGCTGGCATTCAAGGCGACTAGTAAACTTAGCACGAGAAACAAAAGTAACGGATGGCGTGAACAGCTTACCTTGATGTTTCGACGCGACTTGAACGAACTCTTTGGACAGCTTGTCTTGCAGTCTATCCGGAACGGCGCTACGAGCCTGTTTCCCCATCGCCTCGATGTAGGTGGCCCCTAGCCCAGCCGCACAAAGTATGACGCCATTTGATCCGACAGCTTCAAGCACTAGCTGCAGAAATTGTGTGTAGACCGTTTTCTTCCTGAAGGCCGGGGATCCCGCCCTGGGCCCGCCATCTCTTATTAGTTGACAAGCTTCATCAATGCGTTCTTTCTGCTGGGGATCAAATCTCCCTGCCTCCACTATCAAACTAGATTTCGTCTCGAGTTGGCGCAAGACTTCATCTACTTCTTTCACCATGGTTGATTCGATGTCGGGAATGTTTACGAGGTCGCCAGAATAGCAAGCACAGGTTTAGGGAGTTTCTGTAGTAGATTTTCTGCAGACATCTGTGAACATCTGTGGACATTTGCGGACATCTGTGAACATTTGTGGATTGTTGCAGATTGTTGCGGAAATCCGCGAATCTCTGCAGACTTTTATATGGGTCCATATTTTGTTTGTTTCATCGCGTCACCCTTGTCAAAAATGTAACGCGTCTGCATTGCGCAGGGGCACGGACGATTTTGTAACCTCGCCTGCAAAAAAGCGACCAAGACTTTGTTTCTTACAGTGTTATGAGAAAAGCAAAAAGAAAAAACCAGGGTTGGATTCGGCTACCAATGAATCGACTGCTCCTTATTTTCTGGCGACCGAAAAGGCGGCCCGGCCAACATTTGCTGGCCTCAATTTCGAGCTCCTCACGACCAATATACATCACGTCAAAGCAATGAAAGGCAAGACATCTCGATCATGGGGTAACATAGATGTATTGGCTGTACCAAATGCGCGGTAGCATATGTATAAAGATGGATACAAATTCCTACTTTCACTTGTTTGCCTTCTTCAGTAAGGCAGTCCATATCTTATAGCCAAAGTACAAGTCACTTGAAATCTATCAAGCTTAACATTCGGCCTTGAAAAGTGAGCCGGAATGGATGCTCCTAAGCAACCTCCAGCAGCTCCTCATGCTCAGCCTCCTCCGTCTCCACCGCCCGACGCAGACTCAATTCGAGGGTCAAAGGAAGGTAATGGGCTTTGACAAGCCCAAACAAGGTATGTCATCAATCTCTCCGGTTGCTGTCCTTTCCTGACGTAGAAAAATCATAGCGTAGCATTCCTAAGGGGGAGCGGCAACTTACTTCCCCTTCCAGAAAGCGAACGAGATGTACAAGGGGCTATGAGTGGGAGTTTATGTTCACTAGTACGTCTTGCTGGAAGGTTAGGCGGGGGGGGGGCAGATTTGCGTATGGCCAGCAATATTTTAATAAAGCATTGAAAATTGAGTAATCCTGGAAGTGAATATTTCATGTTTTAATATGCCAAAGAAGGCCCATAGAAAGGTGATTCTGAAAACCGGTGCTTCCAAGCCTGTGGGTCCCCGCATTTCGTACCCTTACCATTCAGGTCACAAACTACAACGGCTTGGGTGTCTGCCAGGGTTAATTGCTACTGGAATTTGTTCCATTTATAAACTTAACACCCACCTTCCAGTTTCTGGATGCGGTTTGCTGCTCACTATCATCACAACATGGCATCCTGGACGAGACCAGTCGTGCCAATCTTGCTTTCTTTCTGCATCTTTACATGCCTTCTTACGGAAGTCAAGAAACCTTGAGCGCATATCAAAATGTCCACCGTGATCTTGATACACTTATTCAACTGAGTTCGTACATTCAGAACCAGGATATACTAAGATTTGAATAAGAAGGGATCTTCCAAATTCGTTCCCGACGTGCACCTGTCTACCCACATACCGTGCTTAGCCTTGAAAATCCCTAGTATAATTACCACTACTGCTTCAAAGTTTCATTTATCTGCAAAATACGGGAATACTACCTTAAATATCCGGTTGGCTTCAGGAATGCAACCATAACACTTTGAAATAATGGTCCTCCTGTGACCACAGCTGAATTAATTAGGAGGCCTCTGCGATGAATTTTGGCTGCTTCAAGGATATAGACCTGAGAAACACCAATAACAAATTAAGATACATTACCTGGTCACCTCGGTTGCAAATTGCAAGGATATCTTAGGACTCGGACTTGCTGCCGTAGTGGGTTTTTTCGAACTTTTTATTGGCACTTGACTTCGAGCAGGGAGGTTCAGGCAGATAGGGCCTTTAGGGGTGTGTTTTGTGACCGGCTCGTTCTTATTGGCCTTTTCCTCTATGTACTCAACTGGGATATATTTGTGCCGATCTGCACCTTGCAAGGTTCTTCGCGCCACCAAAAAGTTCGTTGCATATGGGCCTAGGCTTGGATTACCATCATGGTTATTTTCCCCATTTACATAGTGCCCAAGTGGCCATACCCCTGAAACGGCATGATCCCCTTTTGTCAACCTATACCCCATTTATGAAGTAGCTAGGGTGAAGAATGCTTTAAGGTGCAGATCGACATAAATGTATCCCATTGAGTTCCGGAATGCTACCCAGTTATTATTTCGCTCCATGGAGGTGAAGGCCAATAGGAACGAGCCCGTTACAACCAGCACCCCTAAAGGCCACCGTCAACGTCAGCCCCTGGTTTTCCTTACACCAATATTCCAGATTTAATCCCTTTCTCGCTTGAGTTTACTACCCTGCTGGCAACGCCACGTCTCATGGGCTCCATAAATAACGGTTGGCCTGAAGGGCATTGTTGCTCGGTACAGAGCAACTAACCTCAGGCCAGGGTTCCTGCAGGCTGCCTCTTCTGGGCGTGACGACAGTTTTGTACAGACATCGAGCGCGAAGGCTTGCCACAAGCCGCACTCCATTTCAGCCCCACCCCGGTTGATCATTGTTTCCCCTGATCGTACTATGGTTGTTGTCTTCCGAATACACTTTACCGCACTCTAAAGAGCGGTGTGACGATGACACAGCAATCTGTGATTTCATGTTCACTAAGCATGGAAGTCGAATCTCATTTTGACCGGATGGTTGAGGTAGCATTCCGATACTCTGCCGGGAAGGTTTGTGCCGGCCTACGTTGGAAAGATGCGGTGTCGGCTAGCCAGGGCACAGTGATTCCACATGCTCTTTTCCGGGTCGTTTAATGTGTCCCAGACTATGAGAGATTCCAAGCTTCTGTGTTATAAAAAGGCATGGTTCAGCCCGTTACAAAGGGTAAGTTCTTCCCTCCTCTCGACCAGTGTGATTTATAACCGGTTAGGTTTCCTCAAGTGCCTAACTTGGCCTCATCACCCAGTCAACATCATATATAACATCTACCAACTTATCTATAATTCAATTCTTGCTTCATACAAACCTTTGGTATCCTACCTCGAAGGACATTTTATCACAAAAGTATCAAAATAATCTACTATTTCACGTAAGGAATCTTCTGAGTAAAAGTTCTTTGCATAGCATCTAATTTGGGAAATACATTGGCTAATATTGATAATTTTTGTTGTAGTAGCCACCCAAGAAAACATGGAAAACAAATACACGATACAAAAATGTCCTACATGCGGGAAAGGGTGCTCTTACTGTACCAACGGGGTTAGGGACGGGAAAGATTGCAAACAATGCTTGGGAACTGGGTTTACTTCAAAAACAAATGACAGAAACTGCCTAGGTGATTGTGGTGGGGTGGGGTATATTTTTTCGTCCAAAAAGTAAACTTTGCCTTTTGGCAATCGGAACGAGAATTCATTATGGGTTTTAAAGGCTGGGAGAAGCTTGCAGAGAATAAATATGAAGGATAAAAAACCGCAATGCAACTGTGGAGGAATTCCAGACTATAAAATACATATAAACAAGCTGAATAGCTTTGCAGATCTGTCGGTATTGAAGTTGAGTAGGCTGGGAAGGCTTAGGAAGTTGTGGCGGCGGGAAACCTCGGCGCTTTGGCGAGGAGATAATTCGCCCATGCTACGGTATATGGCAAAAGGCCGGCAGAGGTAAACTCTGCGATAGATACGGGAGGAGGTTGACCGTATAACCCACTCCTCCTCATACGTGCAGCCTTTTTGAGCTGCGACGTGCCTGATTCCTCTGGCGCCCGAGTTCCTTTGGTCTGCCATTATAGTGCTTGGCAGGCTGGCGTTGACGGATGCCTGTGCCGCTGGAAGGTGTGAGATCTGTCGGCCGCAAGTGCTAAATCTTCGCCATTTTTTCAACAAATTCTACAATTGTTTCAGCAGCCCCGCTGCTTCGTTTGCCCAATTGGCTACCATTGGCCCCGGAAAGCTGTAAACCGGCCCAAAGTCATGGTTTGCAGTCAATCGAAAGTGCTCCGTGCACCGCTGCCGCCGGTGGGGTCTTTGCAGCTAGGTGACCTTTATTCAGAGTAAATAAAGTAGAGCAACGGGGCTTAGACCTGCTCCCTGAGGCTGCTGCCTCCACACTTAAGAAGAAGGTTGTTATAGAAAGTTTCTCGGATATGTACCCACATTGATGAAAAGGCGCCATAAGACGGGCAGGAGAGGTTATATTGGCTTTATCTAATTACTGGGACCCTCCGGACGATGGAACTGCATCTATTTGAAATGCCCTGGCCACGGGATGGTGGTCTTTCTCGACAGCCTTGTTACTGGCCAACCGTTCTTTGGAAAGCGTTGGTGTCTTTCGTTTTTCGTCTTCTCCAGACAGCGGGGCAAGCAGGAGTTTGTGGGTCCAACAGTCCTTAACCCTGAACAGAAGGATCAACAGCTGCGTATGGACGTTACCAATGAGCCTTGGCAGCTCCGATGACAAAACAATGCTGTAAGATAACGACGCAGCGCAGGGGCGTCCGCGAGGTCGCCAACGCGCTGGAGCAAAATTAGGTATTTTTTAGGCTGGAACCCTTTTTTTTGGTGGTAAGTTTTAACGTGGATGTACACCGAGTCGCGCAGGACACCGAGTCGCGCACTTTCCTGCACCATACCAATATTTGGTTTATTTGCAACGGCAATGTCGTTCAGTTTACTTTAATACAATCGGAGCTGTATACATCAGACATTTCTGCATCTTCCTGGCAAGTGCGTGTGTTATGTCCTATGTTGCCGCAGTTGCCACAGCGCCGTTTAATCGCCGGTCGCACATTACTTCCCTCCTATTTTCACCTTCGTCATCCAATATCGGACTATCCGCATTGTTCAATTGCAACAAGTTTTGAACATCTTGTACGGTAGACGACCCTCCTTCGCGGATGCGTGTTTTTTTAGCCCTGCGCCGTTTGCTTAGTGCTTCATTAGCCTTCCGAAGGCTGCGGTTTTCTGCTTCAAGAAGTGTAGTTCGATGGGCAATTAACTCCAGCCCCTTTGTTAGCTGTTTTACTGCTTCGAAAATCGGAGTTGGAGAGCTGCTTTGATGACGGCTGATTCGAGATTTAACAAGCGTTGATTGAAAAACAGCTTCTGTCGGGTTGTAAGGCGTCTGGGAAACCCAGGGTCGGCATTGGGAAAAGCAAGCTCTTTGGGTGACGGCGTCCGTACTTTTACATCCAATTTGGATATAACCGTTTCCGGGCTATGGGGGATAAGTCCGGCCCCTCGAAAACCTCCGGTTATGTTTTCTTTCGTCATTGAATTTTTGTAAGCCGCGGTAAAAGCTAAAAAGAAGTCGACTTTGCTAATGTTAGTGATGTGGGCCCGGATGAAGCTGTTGATTTCTTGACCGTACGCCCGCTTAAGGACACAGAACACTCCGACGTCAAGTGGCTGGGTTAGGTGAGATGAATGAGCAGGCAAGCAAAGCGGAATAATATTATGATTTTTGCAATAGCCCTCAAACTCGGGCGATTGGTGGCTGCCATGCCCGTCGAGCACCAGCATCCGATAAGCGCCTTTTGTCCGCAAAAGCCTCATTGGGGTCCATTTGCACCTTCCTTCTTTTGACCGGTCGTACTGCGTCCAATTGTGCCTTCACCGTACGGTCATATGAACTAGCTAGGCAATTATCAACTATACGTAGTCAGTCACGTGGCTCTCCTACCCGTATGTTGTTCATGTTTACATAGCCCAGACGTAAGTAGGGCCCTGACGAAGAGCCTAGCCTGCGCAAGTTGGCTAGCTGACTCATGATCGGCCGCCTATGACTCAGCCCCTACCCTCTTGGTGCCGCGGTGAATTATGTCTGTATATTTCTTGCTCCTGGGAGTGAGGTCGCCTTCCATATGCTCAGATTGAGGCTCAAGGAGAGCCGCTATTCATAGGAATCAAGACTTTCTGGCATATTGAAGCCGAAACTTACAGTCTTCGACTTTGGCAATGTTCACCCTTGGGAGCACGCAGGGACATTCTTTGAAAGTGTACGGAATCACCAAATTGCCCTAACCGTTATCATAAACCGAAACTTATCCTTGTCTTATCGATAAAGGGCTACTTTATTCTTAGCATTCCATATAGAATTGTTACGTCCTTGCAACTCCATAATCCCTATTACACTTGGCGGGTTGGTTTCAATAATTTCAAACTCGAAGTTCATGCCCATGTTAAATCGGCCCGTCGAAATACTCGAGCACACCGACGCACGTCAGCATGTAACAGGAGTTTAAAAAAACAACTTCCGTGTCTGAGCAGACACGTAACTGGATAAAAATTCAATTAAGGAAATCAGCGAGCAGTGGCGTTTCGTAGCCCGTGGAAGTAGCGTGGCAACTCATCAGGGCCGCTGGAGATCTGCAAGGCTGCGTCTCAGATTCTTGGCCCTGGCTGTGAGCTCTTCCCGCCGTTGCTTCTGCTTCTCCGGCTCGGCCCCGATTCGAAAAAGCTCATCATCCGTGAATCGGGAGATGGTTAAAACTCTCGGGAAGGGGTGCAATTATGTGTCGCTCGACAACCTGCCTACAGACGTTGTCAACAAACGTCAAACTCAGCAACTTTGTTTGTTTCCTTTCTTCCTCAGAGTAGAATCTTCGTCGATAGATGCCAATAGACTAGTTCCGTGCTATGTTTTCCCTGGCCGTGACACTCCCGATCCCAAGTTAACCCTTTTTCGATATCCTTGGGCGGTAAGAGAACACAGTAGAGCATAAAGCCACCTATACATGCGGGGTTAAATGTAGATGTTCTTCCGTTTAGTAAGATCTTTATGCAAACACCATAGAATTTCCATCTTTTCCGAATTCACTGCCCAAATTCCTGTGCAGCTCGTCGTTATCAATCCTATTTTCATTAATGTATAGAGAAAGCCCCGACGGATGCGATGGAACGATGTTAAAGAAGGAATATTTCCCAACCATTGGCAAATGTAAAGTATAAAGTGCTTAAACTTCAAAATAAATGACTTTTCTGAATCGGCAAGAGAGAGTTATGAGCGGCTCAAAGGTGCAGTTTCCAGGGTACTGATGAATCACGTTAATAAAATCAAGATTAAAACCCTAAGCTAAGAAAATCTGCCCAAAATTCAACATCCCTTTCAATCCAATCAAATGTGCCTCCTGAGCCAGTGCACTTCATGCAGTAATATAACCTTTTCTTCTTGAAGCAATAGTAAGCGGAGGGCCTCCAAAGCCATTTGAGCATTGTTCCGTCCCGACTTTCACTAACGTGGATGTACAGGACCCTGGCCAGGACAGTACCCTGGCCACTTTTCCTATACCACACCATTCCTAACTTCAATTGCAACGCCTGCATTGCTTATTTTACCTCAATGCAGTCGGAAATATGTACATCAGACATTTCTGCATCTTCCTGACAGGTGCGTGCATTATGTCCTATACTGCCACAATTGCCACAGCGCCGGTTAGTCGCCAGTCGCGCATTATTTCCCTCCCCATTTTCACCTTCGTCATCTATTATTGGATTATCTGCGCTTGTTAATTGCAACGAAATCTGAACCTCATGTACGGTACATGACCCTCCTTTACGGATATGTGTCTTTTTGGCCCTTCGTCGTTTGCTAAGCGCTTCATTGGCCTTCCGAAGGCTGCGGTTCTCTGCTTCAAGAAGCGTGGTCCGATGAGCAATCGATTCTAATCCTTTCGCCAACTACTTTACCGCATCGAAAATAGGACAGCTAGGAAAATGCATCTGCCCTATTACTTATAAGTCAAAAGTAACAACATTTTAGGGTGACTTTTGTGAATCCATGTCACGCAACGTTGGAAAATTTTATGGTGGTGATTTTTTGTATTTGAGATTAGGCAGTTAATGTTTTACTTTTCTTTCCTTAAAATGGCTTTTCAACTCACAATACCCACCCAGGCTTTACGTCACTTTTAACCTAAAACCTAAGTCGGACCACCCCCATTCCAAACCCCCCACCCCAAACCGAGCAGCCCAAAAATCACGATCCCGAACAGCACCCCGACTAACACTTCGTTATATCTTAGTTTATCATTTAGATCTGATTACGGCTTAGGATTGTTCCGTGATGGGTAACAACATTAGACTCTGGGATGAAAGATTTAATCAGGAATACAACTCACCAGATAGTAGTAGTAGTAGTAGTAGTAGTATTAGTAGTAGTAGTATTAGTTAACGCCGGGCTCAGCCCGGCTTGTTAGCCGGCCGTTAGCAACCTCCCGAGGGGTATCTCGGCGCGCGTTCTATCTTCTTTATTTACACAGGGGGAAAACAAGGAGGGCAGAGGCGGATCGTGCCTGACCGGGTTCGGGCCCGGTCCTGCTTAGGGGGTTAGTTCACTGACGCGACCCCGTGCCTAAGGTGCACGGAGGGTTCGTCTGACGGCTTGTGCCGTGAAGTGTGGGTGAAAAGGCAGTAAGTCTATTCCTCGTCAGAGTTCGAGTCGTTTACGATCGGTGTCCCTAGGCGTAAAGTGCGTTCGTGGCGCGCGGGGCGCTGGCGGGCCGCTCTGGGGCGGGCGCTGAAGTAGTTGGTGGCTATCGAAAACGCCTCAAAGCTTTTCGGTTGCCCGAGGCTTGTCTGGAAGAATTTGCGGCGTTGGGCGCGGTCTGGCGGCCCGATCGGCCGCTCGTTGTCAAGCCACGGCCAGTTTCTCCACACCGCCCGCGAAAAGCGGCAGTGCACCGGGTGTTCAGGGGAGGTCCGCTTCCAGCACCAGGCACACGAGGTGTTTGCATCCTGGTGGTTGAAACGGTCATGGTAGGCTTTGAAATCGCCGTGGCCGGTCCTCATGGCCAAATAATGGCCCAGTAGGGGTCTTGGCAAACGCAGTTCCTCGGGCTCCTTTCTCGGTGTGTATTTGAATTTCCATTCCCTATATGCGGGGGACCGTTCACAGAGTTCTTTACGCCACCAGTCCTTCTCTATATTCGAAAGAATGGCTCTGAGGACCGTGCCGGCACCGCTATACGTGGTTTGCTGAGCCCTCGGGTCTGGGTCCGGCGGTCCGGCGGAGCCGGCCTTGGCCAGCTCGTCAGCCCGGTCGTTTCCCGGGATTCCCTGGTGCCCAGGGCACCAACGGACCCGAACCTCGGTACCTTGTTTTCGGAGTAGATCGACAAGGTTATGGAACTCCAGAAAGGCCCATTGGGACGAACGCGGCGCGTCGCCTCTAAGACCCCAAATAACCGAGGTGCTGTCCACACAAATCCAGATCCGGGCGCCTGGCTGGGCCTTGGCTGCCGCCTGTAGCCCTTTTAGGGCGCCAATCGCCTCGGCGTCGAAAACGTGGCTTTCCGGCGTAATAGATGCGGAGCCTGCGGCAAATTCCAGGCCCGCCCTAAAAGCGGCCCATCCGTACCCTATTTGGACGCAGTTGTTTTCGTGTTTTTCCGAACCATCCGTATATACCACGATATCGTCAGGTGATACCATGTCCAGCCATTCGATAAAGCGGCGGGCCGCTTCCTCTTTCGGGACTCCTCCGGTGGGGTCAGTGCGAGAATCCGGGGCATTGCGAGGTGCGCGCAACTCTAGTCTCCGGATCCGCGGGAGAAGTTGTGCAGCCGTTTGCAGGGTTGTGGCCGAATGGCCCGAGTTGCGGGCACGAGGTGTTTCACGCAGGCGGCTGACAAGGGGGTGCCCCTTGTCCGCGAGCCTTAGTCGGGCGCCGTATTTCAGGCGGGTGTAGGCCAGCGCGACGCGGGCCGAGGGTAATCCTGCGTCCCTGAGAACAGTGGACGAGGGGGTGGTTTTATACGCCGGGAGGATTGCCCGTGCCGCTAAAACCAGCGGTTTGTTCAGTGCTTTGAGGAGTCCTCTTTGTTTGTGCGCTGGGTTGTACCATGCCTCGGCTGCGTAGGTGGCCGAGGAACCCACGCATGCCACCGCTGCCTTGCGAAGTGCAGCCGCAGGCGGTCCGTATTTTACTGCCCCAAAGCCTTTGAGGTGAGCAGCGACCGCCATTGCTTTGGCAGCCCTTTCGGCCACGTGGCGGCGCCCGTCTAGCCGTCGGCTGAACCAAAAACCAAGCCAACGCATGCCCGGGTAGCGCTCGGCCCCGGAGGCGCTTTGTCCGCGTCGACCGCCCGGTAGTTGGACCGGGGTAACCGTTCTACCATTAATCCGGATTTCCGGGTTGCGACCGTGCCTTTTCTTAGTGATATGGATCACCTCTGTCTTTTCCGCTGCAAAATGGATTTTCTCTTCCGCCGCAATTTCGTGCATATCCCGGAGTTTATCTTCCAGCCAACGTACGTTTTCCTCCAACGAGGGTGACGATTTCCATGTAAGCACGTCGTCTGCATATGCCAACCGCCACTTCGTACCGTTTTTGACGAGATACGCCAAATATAGCATATATAGGATCGGGGAAAGGGGAGACCCTTGCGGGGTGCCGCACCCGAGCCGCCTAAAGCCCGTGGTCGTACCCTCCAGCCGGACTCGGGCCTGGCGGCCGCTTAAAAAGTTAATCACGAACCTGAGGAGCATTTTACTAAACCCGAGGCTCCGCATTTTCCGTATCAATCGCCCATGGAGGAGGGCGTCGAAGGCGCCTTGGACGTCGCATGCGACAAGGGTGACTTCCTCCCCGCGAGCTAGAGCCTGCTCGATATCGTGGGCGAGGGCACAAACCAGATCCGTCGCCGATCGTTTGGGTAGGGCACCGCCGTGGGTGCAGCTAAGGAGCCCGTTGTCGTGTATGGCCCAAGCTATCCGGCGTGCAACGAGCCTCTCGAGGCCTTTTCCGATGCAGGAGAGGAGGGCTATAGGCCGCCAGGATCGAACGCTGCTCCGGTCTTTCTTCCCCGTTTTCGGTAGCATCGCGACTTCGGCCTTCTTCCAAGGCGCTGGGAAATGTCCGAGTTCCAGGCAACGTTGGTAGAGCCTGCGCACCGGCTCGGCCAACGAAGCCCATCCGGCTTTTAGTAGCCGGACGGTCATTCCGTCGATGCCCGGGGACGTGCTCGTAACCCCAATGCAGGAGCGCTCCGCCTCTTCCGCACTAACCTGGGTGTCCCAAGGGATTTTAGCCTCGTCCGGCGACCAGGCCTCCAAGGGGTCTCCCTGCAGGTCATCCTCCGCCGAAAATCGGCCAAGCACCTCCCGTTGCAGTGCTTCCGCTTTTGCTAAAGGCTCGCTCACTTGCTCGCCGTTAATAACCAGCGGCGGGGACCGGAGGCGTGGTCCGGCTCCCAGCCAGCCCACCATGTTCCACAAATCCTTATCGTCGCGCAGTTGGTCGATCCGGTGCCTCCAGTACTCCCGCTTCGCGGCCCGCACCCCTTTCGTATAGGCTTTTTCCTCGGCAGAGGCGTCTGCCCTATTTACAGCGCTCCGTTTAACCCGCTGGAATTCGGACCAGAGCCGCTGGCAGTTTTCGGTCCACCAGGGAGCCGAACTGCCCCTTTTTCCCGCCGGCGTACCCACGACCCACGTCACTTGCTCCCATAAAATTGTAAATTCAGCTACCCACGCGTCCAATGCGTAGCCATCGGCCGCGGATCCCGGGTCCGGCATGTCTTGCATGCCAAAAGCAAGTAGCTCCGCGAACTTTGGTAGCCGGTCGTCCCTAACCGAAACGTTGACCGCCTCCGGGCGGGGGGCGCCGCGCGTCCGCAGCGTGGTATAAAGGGATTCGTGGTCGGAGCCTGTGTAAAAACTGCTGTCAACCACAGTTATTGTGCTGGGGAGGTTGGAAAAGACCATATCCAGTAAACCCCCGTCGCGGTGGGTGGGCACGCCGATATTTCCTGTGAAACTCATCCCCTGGGCTTGCGCCCATGCCGTCAGTTGATCCCCTCCGCGTGCGTTTGCGCGGCCCGGCTGGTATGCAGCAGCCGCTACGTTAAAATCGCCGCCTAGCACCGTGGGTCCATTTGGCACGGTATTGCATACCATTTCCAGCGCGGCCTCAGTGCCCGGAGCCCTATATACGTTAACAAACAATATTCCGTTAATTTCGAGCCAGAGTATATCCCGCGTATTTTGGCCCTGCGGTAACCGTCGTTGTGCGGCCCCTAGGGCTGCCCCCTTCTTGACGTAGGTGAGCACCCGGGGCCGGAGCCCAGTCATGGCTTCGTAAGTGTTGGCGTGCCATTCGTCCACTGGCGCAAAAACATCATAGCCCGGGTGCGTTTGTGTAGTCGTATTTAGCCCGCACCATGGCTCTTGGACGTTAACCAGGTCCACTTCTCTCTGGTGGCACAGCTCCAATAGGCTCAGATGCATACCCATCCTTTTGCCTACGTTGGCCCAAACTACGTCGAGGCGTTCCCGCTGCATGTTGCCGAGCGAGTTTTTCGTCATATTAATCGACGGGTTGCTTCCAAGTCTATCACATCAGCGGGGCAAGGTTCGGCAGCCGCTGCGTCCTCCTCCATTTCGGTTGCCCAAACGATTTCGTCGTGCACGCGTTCCTGTTCAACCTGCAGGAAGTTGCGGATGTCCGCCCCTGCCGCCTCGCATGGCCGCGCTCTTTTGTTTGAAATGCTCGATCGGGAGCTCGAGGTTTGCGAATGCTGCGATGAGGTGCTTAGGACCGGGATTGCAGGTGCTGGCTCTCGGCGGGCCGCCTCAGCCCGGTCGTTGATAATCGCGGCACGGTTGGCACGTCCGATTCTGCGGATCCCCTTTAGTTTACGCTGTGAAGGTCGTTCAAGCTTCCCATTTACCACTAAAGGTCGGGCAGGGCAGTTCTCATGTCCGGATGGGAAATGGCCATGACAATTAACGCATTTGGGGGCTGCCTTGCACGGCTCTTCCTCTGTCGCATGTTTTGCTTCACCACATATGCCGCAACGCGCTTGCCGTACGCAGCGACGTATTTCGCAATATCCCTGGCAGCCATCGTGGTGGTGTGTAATTTTGCGTGACTTTTCAACCTTCCGCGCACGTTTCGACACTCCAAAAAGCTGAAAAGGCTTTACGGGTTGAAGGAAAGACACTATCCACGTGCCCTCAGCCGTATGCGGGTCGTATCCATGCTTGGAAATATGCCAGTTGACTGGCTGCTGGCCTGCTGCCACGGTAATTTCCTCCTGGATTACCTCATGTACGTCCTTTCTTCCGTCCAGGCAATTGAGCGTTCGGGGCACTCCAGAGACGGCGTATGTGTGCCAGGTTGTCGGGACAGTGACTTCCCGCGCGTCCAATGCGTCCATAATGGCCTTAACTGCGTTGGGGTTGAGGAGTTTTTGCCGTGTTTCCTCAGAGGCCACCGTAACACCCCAGCCCGTGGGGGTACGCTTGGCGTTTGGGATTTCACTGTGTGGCACCGAGACCAATTCGGCCAGTTTGGTCGTTACCGCGTATGGCTCCCTCGTCACCATCCGCAATTTGTCATTTACGCGGATCAGGATGCGGTTGGACGGCTGTTCTGTCAAAAGTTTCGGGGCTTGGGGGCGGTCCCGGCCCGATTGGGAGGGAGTTGCGGAGCTGTCAGGTGCATTGCCGGGCGTCGTACGTATCGGGTACGAGCGCGTGGCCGGGGTTAAAATTTGCGTTGGGGCCGCCGCTGGTGGCGTGGCGGCTCGCTCGGCCCATGTGACCGATTTGTTAGTGGGCGTGCCTTTGCCTTTAGAGGCCGACGACGCCGTGCCCGTCCTTGTAATCAAAATGCTGCGCCTTTCGCTGGAACTGGTCGGCGAACGCGACGGGGAGCGCGAACGCTCTTTTTCAGGGAGGGTGCGACTGAGGAACCAGCCGCTGATCACATCGTCAAGTTCGAGAACAATTCTCCTAAGCGCGGCGTCCTCCGGGGCCTGTAAGCTTTCGAGCTTGGCTGCAAAGACCTCTTCGAGCCAGCTGCCGACTGTTTCCACGTTTTCCAGCTCCTGTTGCAGTGTTTTGATGGCCAGGGCCGGGAGGCTGGAGTACCTTCCGCGGCCGGCCGGCTCAGGCGCGTTAGCGGTGCGCGTATCGAAAGACACGTGTTCCGACTCGGCCTGGCCCTGCGGAAAAGCCTGCGGCGTGCTCTGCGGGCGCGCGCGGCGGTTTGAGACCTCTGGTGAGGCCATGACGACCGGCGCCCGGAGGGCGAAAATTCTTCAGCTGTTAAGCTTATTGGTGTGTTTGGGTGTGAATCGCTAACAAAGGTGGGTCTGACCCATGAATGGTGGAGGATGCTTGAACTCACCAGATAGCACTGTGGCAAACATTGAATCTTAATTATAACGCGTCTATACCAACAATGTTCTCGCCGAGCTCATCAGCAAAGCTACGATCCCAACTCGCGCCGGATTCGAAAGCCGTTTGGACAGCAACATTAACAATTGTCATATCGGCGCCAAGCTCGAGCAAAGTCCTCGCCGCATGCTCTTTATCTCTGCATTCTCGAGCCCCCACCCCTAATGCTACGCGCTTTGCCCCGCGGATCCCTTAACGAATTCTAATAATACAACAGCTGCCTTGTCGCCATCATTCCTCACACAGAAGGCTTTATATCGGTTTATCTCTCGTCATCGCCCATTTCTGTCATGTTTTGTCACTCTGTCTCGAGATGCAGGCCTAGAATGTGCTCAGAGTACCACGGCCAATGCCTTTCCTCTACGTACCTTGCCAGCCGGCGGACACACCAGATAATCCTATAGATGCCGAGCAGATTGCTGGTGCTACCAATCGTAGATTCCGTCCACAGTACTGTCCGGCCGCCATCGCAATCCTCTCGAGTCGTGGCTGCGAATTTCCAGTCGTGGCCGACAATTATAAGTGCCGGGAGAAACGCTAAATCAGGTGTGATAGGAGGTATCGAGGTCTGGCTGGTTACGGTAACTGCGGCATTATTCTGGCCCATGACCCGGACCATCGCCTCTCCTTCAATTCTCTCGTCTTCCACATCCATAGCGGCCAGTGATTGTTGTGAATGCCGTGAAATCTGCAGTTTGTGCTTTTGTTCCTGCCGTTGCCATTCGAGCAACCTCCACTGTGCGGCCTGCCAGACCCCCACCTGCAGCTCTGCCTTCTCGCCCGACTCGCCGGGTCTTTTCGTTTCGACGCTAAGGGCGATGGGCCATTTGTTCAGTGGGCCAAAGTCGGTATGATTGATTGATGTTCCGGGCGTTCTGCGCCGCAGTTTCTCGATGATTTGTGCCGGTGTCTTCCATGTGCCAGCCCTGTTGGCCGCCTCCATAGCCGGCTGGTCGAAAGCGGACGCACCATTGATTATAAAACAGTAATCGACCTTTTTCCCCGACGAAGAAGACCTCGGGAGGATTTCGGGAGTAATTCTTGCGGTTGTGCTAAGCAGTATTGGCCACGCAAAAGGTCAGCAACAAAATTGTGTTGGGCGGACAAGACGTGAAAAGGTCCTACCAAGGCTCGAAGTCAACAAATCCATCGGCTGGAAGCGCCAGGCGTAGCAGCCGGTAATTTACAGCCTGATTCCACCCATTTTAGTCATGTTTGCGTTCTTGACAGCGCAAAGCGGCGAGCTATGGACTTGTAGCGGCCGCCGAGAAATTGCCGGATCCAGATTCCGATCTTCTTGCTGAACCACCCATCGCTGGCGCATCCTGGGTTGAGGCACGTGAAATGCCCCACAAAATTTGTCACTCGTGGATTCCAGACAAACCACCACATGTATTTGTATTGGACGCATTACCACGGCGGCCGCTAACCTTTTTAGCTCTCCATGTTGCCTGGTTTTGCAGTCCAAAAACTCACGCATTGATAAGTGCACATGATTGGCGAATTGTGTGGAGGGTGGGACGTTGGACAAAGATATAAGATGAAGGCATTTGGGACGCTTACAACACTGCTTTGGTCCCATCGAGAATATCTTGATCAGTTGGCTCGCGCTCCACTTTTATGAGCACTATGAGCAGCTGCCGAATACGACTCTAGTATTCGTCTGGAACTTGGAACTAGCCCAGATTGAGGGCCATCGTACACAGTCTATCGTTCTTTGATGACCAGATTGCCTTTCCCGAATACGCAAAGTAAGTGGTCGAGCCATGGCTGTTGCGAGTTACACTAGAATTAGGAGTTGAACCAGGAAGACTATATCAGGTGCTATCCTGCCCACATCGAAGCTTTATACGCAAGCGCAATATCATGTTGCCTTGCGAACTATGCCTGATTTGTTTTAGTGTCCCACACGCATGTCTCCTCCCCACTGGCATCGTATCGCCTTCCCCGCACTTCAGTCATATTAAGGTTTCGATTTGAACAGCTCACCTCACCTGAAAATAAGCACAAAGCATACCATGATGCTTCGTTTTCCATACCAGAGGCGTTCTTGAAAGCTAAATGACGTTTCCAGAATGGATTTCAGTTCGCCTGGTACATCGACACAGTTCTAAACGATACATTATGACAAGAAGTTTGATCAGGGAGCTCGCACTTATTAAACTGCTACACAACCTTTTACAAAACACGCACTTTGCTAGAGGGGAGCCGAAAGTGTCGTAACATAAGAGGAAACGTCGCACCCAATTGTAGCTCATGGCTCGCAACATCTTGCGACCCTCATGTGGAAAAGTGCTAGGTTTTGCTCAAATTCTTCCATGGATGCGCTACTATGCTACCATAATGGCTGCTTATGAGATAACGGGCAATATACAGAAGAGGTTCATAGAGAATGCGGTACTTCTCCACCTGCTTGATCCGGTACGCGGCAGCCCCACCGCCAACAGTCTCGATCGCAATGCCGACCCAGGTGAATCCCGTGAAAGTGTCCTGAAGCGAAAATTTCTCGATTCTTTGGCCCTCGTGGCTTCAACGCACAAGAATGGAGACAAAGTATCAGCCGCAACCTTGGAGGAAGGCGCTCCCGACGGAACAGTAGTCCGCGTTGCTAGCAATGCTGGTGTATGTGACTCGACGCTGTTTCGTCTTCAAGACTTGATGTCAGACCTTAACGAGATAGCCGCTACAGGTAAGACAGCGCTTTTGCCCCTGTAAAACCCACAACTAATGCATTTTCAGGATTCAGATCTGCGCAAAGAACAGAAATTTTAATAAAAATCATTCGTATCGACATTCACAAAATCCGGCATTACTTAGCGGAGCTCCTGAAAGTTCGGTCGAAAATTGCGGATACCGAAAGAGTTCTCTCGCGACTAGCCTTGGGTTTCGAGCCCGATGAAGTCCAGCAATTTTCTTCATGGATAAGCAGCTTCAAAGCAATCGCAGCTGTCATATCTGCAGATGCATCCCCTTCGCAGCTATTGCCTCACGTCATATGGGCGGAGAAAGCCAAATGGGAGTACTCGAAATATCTCGATGTGGCGTTCTCTGCTCAAGGTTCTCAGCCGCCACGCTTTATATACAGTCTATACAAGCTTGGGAGGTACGCAGTTGCATCAAGGGCTTTATGCCAACTTGCATCGGAATTTCCCGCACTGTTCTGTCCGATGCGGATAGAGACCGTCCGCCCCTTCCCGAAGGTCCGCTTCTCGCTACCAAATACCGAGCGGCCATTGAGTCGAGTTCTCCGCAGAGTAATTGGAGAACACGAACAGGAATTCGCAACGAGGATGGCTTCTGTGTGGAACGTTGGCGACCCCGAAGCACGCTTCAGGAAGGCCTGTACTCTGCACCTTGCTGTGCACGCCGAGATGCAGCTCGTCAACTTTTACGATCAACATCCGAATGTTGCCCCTTTGTTTCGGTTCATAGGGGTGAGCAAGAAAAGCTGTTACTTGTGCCATAGGTTCCTTCTAAGCCATCCGTCATCCTACTCGGTCTCTTCTTGCCATCAAAAACTCTACCTGTCATGGAGAGTTCCGCCCTCGACGGGATCGAAACTGTACAGAATTTACAAGTTGATAATCAAAGACATGAGTAAAACAATGGAGTTGGTCGCCAAACGAGACTTGAATAATCGACTGGGACATTATCGCTCTGTTCCATTGGACTCCACTGCCGGAGTGTCCTTGTCGGGCTTGAAAGATCCTATCAGGTCTGAAGGCAACACCGTCGTTACACGTACCTCTGACTCGACTGATCATTCAGGGTCTGACGATGAAATTGAAGGAGCATCTCTATGGGAAAATAACGCCAAGTCACCTTCGGCCGACGATGCGTTGCCAACAACACCACAGCCAGCTAGTCGCAACACACAAAAGTCTCCATCGGTTGTTTTCAACATCTCACGTGCTGACAATACCGATAGGCGTGACCTTGTTTCTCTGGACGACATCACAGATTCTGCAAAAAAGCCCTCTTGGCGAATGTTGATTGGAATTTTAAACAGCTGCAACCGTTCTGCTGTATGCTTCGATGAGGAAAAGGAATTTATGGCTGTGGGACGCTGTCTGAGGGTTGAGAACGAGCGTCAGTTTCACGCTTGCCTGCAGTTTTTACGTAACGAGGGACTTTACAATGTGGACGTTATAATTCGGACGTATGCGTCATTGCATGGAAGTTCGATGTAAGAGAAGGATGAGCCACATTTCTTGGCCGATGAAGACTGGTTGCCTCAAAGATGCTCCTTCAATTTCATTATCAGGCCGGACACAACCAATGGGGTTTTCACAGCGGCCATGCATCGCAACCTGGCTTGCATGAGGCGCACACGATTAGTTAACCAAAATTGAACGTTCACATCTACTATCATGAGCAATCTGTAAAAAGTACGCCAAGTAGCGATTGCGTTACTCAACCTGTTGCAATTATTGCATCGCTTCTAGGCCCAAACGTGCTGTGGGGCTTTGATGTGCTTGCCGCTCAGTTTGTAATGTGACAGGGATTTTGTGTCTTGTACCCAAAGAAGCTTGGGAGAGGGGAGGGGGCGCATACACTCCGCTGGGACCAATAGGGCGGTTCCTGTGTGATGCTAAATGTGCTCTGAATCTTGACCAGCAAGCCATTGCATGTGCGCCTTCGTCGTTTTGGCCTCCAGGTTACGGTCGCCTGGGTAGACCCTCATCTCGTCCTTTCATTCGATAAGCAAACAAATACATTGGCTATCGTCTGAAGTCATGGCGGAGGGCCCCATAAATCTCACGAGCTACCCTTTCTAGAAAGACAAACTTATTCCATCTTTTCAGTCACTAACGTTTGCGCTTCGGTGATTCAATGGCTTAAACACCGAAAATGCAAATCGTATAACGTGGATATACAGTACCCCGGCCATTTTTCAGCCCAACACCGTCTTTCAATTGCAACATGCGTTTTTTTCACTATGAAATCAACAAATCGCGATGCGCAAATCATTCTTGCTCTGAATGAGCTTCGATCGGGGAAAAGTTAGCATTTGGAAGATCGCTGCAATTTATAATGCCGCGATCAACCTTGCAGGACAGAACAAACGGCCACTCCTTTGGCCGACCGTCGGCCCAAATTGCAAAGCTTCACAGAAAGCGACGAGGGGGTGGTTGTTCGATACATATTGGACTTAAATTCCCGAGGGTTTCCGCCTTAGATCGCTGATTTGGCCGCAATGGCCGATCATATAGCTGCGCGGAACGTGCAACCAGTCGGAACACGCTGGGCAAATCGCTTCGTCCAGCGGTTGATAAAGTCCATTTGCTTGTCCTCAATCGCACGGGACTCAAACACGGGAGAAAGCTATGCGGGAGGCTTGCATTTATTCACCAATAATATAATCCCCTCACAAAATCGCGATGGCGGCTATCCTTTGGAGTGGCAGTCTCGTAGCAGTGATTCGTCCGGTAGCACAAGCACTTGGTTTTGCTGAGACCACGGCAGAACATTTCTATTCCGCGTCTGGGCGGTGGTACCCACTGCCGCCACATTCGCGTTCCCATATATTCCCCCCTTGCCCCCTCTTTACAAGTCAAAACTGACCGGCAACAAGCTACACCCTGCTTGAATTACTATATTCTTTTCTTGACAACGATCTCTGGTTAACTAATCGTTTGATTGCAAACACCTAATTTATATCATTTTCTCTGGTCAGGGCTTTGAACTATGACATTTACTTGTGGACGGATACGACTGACGCCGTTACTCCAGCACGTCACAGACCCTCTTTTCGAGGATCGCAAGTGGTTCGTGAGGGATTGGACGCTTCAATGTAGACTAGCCGCATTCTACCAACACTCATCCCATGGATAGCGTACCACGGCAATCGGGGGCCTCCTGCATAATCAAGAACCTATTAGGCTGGAGATGAACGGTTTTGGATTAGGATAGCTGGTTCAGAATGACCTGATAACATGCAGGGGCTGTATTGCATGGCCACTAAATCATGGTGGCAGCATCTGTAAAGGTGTAAGCGTTTGGTAAACATTTGCCACCGCCATTAAACATTCCAAATGCAGGAGCTCTGTTAGCGGGGCAGAAAGCAAGTGCGCACTCTTATTTGCCGGCCTTGCAGCGTTGTTTGATAATTTTACGTCTCATTTGTTTCCTATTCTAAATTACATGCACACGGTGGCAGTGACCAACTGCACCTGTGATTGGAGAGTAAGCACAGAGGTATTGAAGTTACAGCGAAAAGAGCCTGATAAAGAAAGCTACCCCTCAGGGTATTGTCTATTAAATGTGGCATAAGTTTGAAAGCGGTGTGAAGAGTCTGGGCTACCCTACTGTCATACATTTACACCTCCGTAATTCCTCATGTTGAATAGTTTTTTCTTCTTTCTTCTCCTGTATCCTTTCTTCTCCTGTATCGCATCAAATACTTAGGCCAGGTCGCCCAAGCGCCCAGACAAACAAGCCGGCTCCTCGCGTTTAGGGTATTTCAAAACCATGTTCTTCATAGTAGGGAAAAAGCGCATCTTCAGCTCGCCCGACTCGTCGATTTCGCCGTGGCCCTCTACCTCCGCCTTGATTTGGGCCCACATCTCCTTCCACTCAATCCACTTCAAGCCAACATGTTTGTGCGGTTCATTAATCTAGTTTGGAGGGGTTCAAGTTAGCTTTTCCACTCCGCGTTTCTTTCTTGAAAAGACTCATTCCATAGATGGCTCGGAAAGAGAGTGGAGGAAAAAGATTGGAGCAGAGCTGGAGAAGAGATCAACTAACCTTGACGGTCTGCGCGGGGTTCGTTTGCGCAACGACAAAAATACTGCAGCGCCACAACTTGTTCTGCACATCGTCGTCGGTCGTGCCCCATACCTCCTCGTCGCCGATGGGCTGGATGGCCACGTCCACGCCAAGCTCCTCCTTCATCTCGCGCACAATACACTGTTCTGGCGTTTCGTCGGGGTCTAAGCCGCCACCCGGAAAGGACCAGGTGTCTGCACGTGCAGGTTAGGGCAAATTCTTAATTTCTTTTGCGGTGGCTGCTGGCTGGAGTGAGGGGAGCGCTTACCAGGGGCCCCATTCTCGCGAACTTCCTCGTTCTTCAGCCGGCGCTGAATGATCAGAACTTCCGTACCCATGCGGAGAATACCCATGGTTCCGTTGCTGGCCTTAATACCGTAATTGGTGTTGAAGGCGGTATTAGAGTAAGCGCCGGCCGACATGATGGGTAGGTATCGATTGATTGGAGTTTGATATGTTAATCAGATAATTAGACAGGAAAGAGTTGTGTATCTTCAAACGGCTCAGATTTTGCTGAGGTTAGGATGAAATAGGCATAGAAAGGATGAAGAGGCATTAACGATTTCATGTCGGACAAACTCGTATTCAAGCTGGTGACCACCTGGAGCATTTCCGTTATCTTGTCTTGTCTTTACGGCAAATTAGTTTAGCCTTGTATTTATATAAATCAGAGTGGATGAAAATGCAGATTTAGCACCTACTGCTTAATGGCTTTGTAGTTGCAGAGTTCGTTTTTCTCTTTGCAGTTCTTGCATGGCTTCTGCTCGTCACACTTTGCTTTGAGATGTCGGCACCGATCGCAAGCCTATGAACCACTGCTAGTCAGCTGGCTATCGTAGCGCTGAGAGACGAAAGATTTGTAACAGAGTAACATACCTGAGCCACGCGGTGCCTGGGCCGCGAAGATGCACTCCCGTATGGGCTATATTCTTGGTTGCCTTGGAAAGGTGTTGGATACTTATTGTGGGTTGGGGACTGCTTATACGGCGACTGAATGTGAGTGTGGTTGTGCGTTTGAGGTTGAGAAGGATTATGAGGCATTGGCGTCGGCATATTCTGTGGAGATACTGGTGGTCCTGGCGGATTACCAAAGCTAGGCGCCTTTTTCGTGGGTGGCGATTGCGAAGGTTGCTGTGGGAGGGACGAAGGAGGAGGTTCTTGGCCGTGGTTCGGGAGAGGGGGTGGCAGAGACGCCTGAGACTGTTGCCTACGGCCATCCATATGCAGCGGGTGCTGGGGAGGTGAAGGCGACACAGATGATTGCGGCCCTATGCCATGCGCAGGATGGCCATTGGGAGTTACCGTCGAGATCTGGCAGGGTTGGCATGGTAGGGGACTTTGTAGATGTCGTTGCATGCCTGGCGGTTGATAAAGGTCGTGGTTTCCTTGGTAAGGTGCCGGATATCTCTGCGATAGTAGGGGCACTTGGCCGTCGTTTGCAGGAGGCGCTGGCGCGGACCACTGCGGCCGGAAGTTTGGTTGGCCATGATCGCCGAGCTCCGACTGCAGGTAAAGCCCGTTATGAGGCGGCGGGCTCTGAGGAGGCACAGGCGCATTTCCCATCGAAGTCTGGCGGCGAGGCGAGCTAGGCGAGTGCCCTTCTCGTTTCACTTGCCCCGGCGAATAGGAATGCCCGTGGTAAGCTGTGGCATGTATGCCAAAAGACTGCGAGGACCCGTTCATCTGGTGTGCTGGCTGCGATGGCGGCAGATGCTGGAAATCTCGAGGAGGTAGTATGACATTCGTGGGATGCGCCGCGCCTGTAGAATAGCTACGATGGGCCATTGAATGTTCTTCAGCACTGTAGGCGAAGGTGTGTGAAAAGATCGTTGTCCAAAGGATGCTATAGGCGAGTTAACTCGTTTTGGGTATTACAGGTGATTGTCGGATGTTGGAAGTTGGCAAACAAGGGCTGACCCCTTGGGCAACCATCGCCGCATAGCCGCTAACTAGGGTTAGGGTTAGGGTTAGGGTTAAGCTTTAGGGCAGATAGCTGCTCGATTTCGAGATTGGGAAAGGTTGTGAAGTAGAAGATCATGTTACTACCCAGCGCACTCCCGACCAGCAATCGAACGGCGGCGTAGAGAAGAATGGCCATATGGGTGATTGGGCGCAGCGCGTACGCTGAGTCAAGCCATATCTGCCCATGTCGCTCATTTAAAGCAGCCCAGGCACCCTTGTGACCCCAGTAGATCAGCTTGGCCGCCGCCTTGAGGAGATTGAGGATAACTATGACTCCGGTCGGAAAGTTATCGAAACCTAATGGGAGGGTCGATGAGCTCGGTTCGTATTTCGGCGGCGCCTTGTCGAAGACCTGGAGTGTGTAAGGTTTGTTGCTGTTGCTTGACGACCGCTGCGGTACTTGTGCATTCACATCTAGGCCGTCTTGCGTGGGCACCGACTTCTTCTGAACAGGCAACAAGGTTGGGTCCTCTGTAACGGTGGGAGTTTTCTTCGAGTCCTTAGAGGCATTTTCTATGGACATGCCGCACCCCATTTTTAAAGAATTGTGGCAAGTGTCTTGCAATGGAGACGGAGATTAAAGCTCAACAAGATCGAGACAACGGCTTGAGAAAGATGGAGTGAGAAGCCAATGGTAACACATATGCTGTCCACCCGACAGGAGCGGGCAAAGGGAGGCCTTTAAGTATTTCCGTAGACAGTGGTCCGCGTCCAAAGAAGTGCAATTACCCTGCTAAGTCATGCATTGAAAAAGGCGCAGCTTACATCTTGTTGAAGCCGAGCGTGTGACCTGGTCCGAATGAGTATTAGGGCGCTCTTTCTCCAGTGTGTGGGCCCCTGCCATTCCAGGTATTGGGGCACTGCCAGGACCAATGGCCAACCCGGGGCTTGCGGCCGTTGAAATGGGGCGTGGAACCAAAGGCAAGACCCTGTCAGCCTTGCCAAGGCAGAAATCAGGCAGCGCGCAGCCTTGCATCCTCGTCTCGCGATCCGACTCGGCCTTTTTTGCACTCAAAGCCACGTTTGGATGTCATTGTTCCTGAACGGTATCTGGCCTCAGGACGGGGCACGCAGTTGGTTGAGGGCGAGTTGGCGATAACCTCATGCTCAGAGGAGGTGCGTGTGCTACGAAGGTTGCAGGCGGAAACAAGGGAGACTTGCAGTCTTGGCTGCTAGCCAAACCAAATATACTGAATGACCTTGACCAGGTACAGTGCTTGTTGTGCGGGAACGGTCACCCCGCAAAACGTAAGCACGGACTATGATAGGCCTTGTCGTCACAGCATGAATGAGGCTGCAGTTTGCACGTACACGACAAAGCAAGTCTGTCCATATGCGCTCTTCATCGCGCGAATATGGCGTTTAGGAGGTAAGTTAGGTATGCGTCATATTTATAGAGCATGAAGAGAAACCTATGGAGGTTCAGCTTGCTTGAGCCCATGCGTGCCTAGGGACGTTCTTTCAAGATGGAATCACTCCTTTTTTCAATACCCTAACCCTTATCACAAATCGAAATCTATCATAGTCTTATCGACAAAGGGCCTACTTGATTCTTACGTTCCACATAGAATTGTAACGTCGTTGCAACTCCGTGACGCGCAACATGGGTCGTCTCGCCGCGCCAGGCGTCCGCTTAATCAGAAATGGCCACCCAACAGGTAATTACACAGATTGATTCACTCGTTCAAACAGTGAGAGTGAGTAAGAGTAAGTGCTTGTGCCATAAGAGTAAGAGTGAGAGTGAGGGCAAGGCAAATGGCCTAAGATTTTCTTCTATTGGCAAAGAAAGCTGCGCCATAGGCTTAAATAAGTGCGCTGCTCTGATTGCTCTTTTTCCTACCACAAAGGAAT
Source organism: Pyricularia pennisetigena (assembly GCF_004337985.1). Taxonomy (NCBI): domain Eukaryota; kingdom Fungi; phylum Ascomycota; class Sordariomycetes; order Magnaporthales; family Pyriculariaceae; genus Pyricularia; species Pyricularia pennisetigena. The sequence goes on along the minus strand of NW_021940930.1, from coordinate 40,502 downwards.
GCGCCGTTGCATATTGTATTCCGGTAATGGGAGGCAACCAAATGCAGATATAGGCAAAAGGCGGGTAAACAATCAACGTAAAGGTTGCTATACTCCGTAAATGGCCAACAAAATGTCACCCGGATAGGGCTCGGGCTCTGAATAATCCGTTTGCTCGTTGGATTTGGTACCACAGTCGCTTGACTCTCGGTGGTCGCTTTGACTTTCTGGAGGGGTATCAAGCTGGATACTTCGAGCCCGTCGACAATTTTCCGAACTCCTCGAATATCTCCTATTGAACTATTGTCCCACGGTTTCCTCTTCTCTGGGGCTGGACTTGTGATTGCGCAGTCAGTGATGGCCTACCAGGAATGGGAGCAAGCAAACGGTTCAAAAATTTATACCGAGGTAAGCGACCCAAAATCTATGATAAAACATCTGCTAATGCCTTTCAGTCTGGATCGAAGGCAGTCCTTTTAAAGTACCTAGCGACTACATGCGGACAAGCTCCGATGTGCCTCCTAGTCCTTCAGCTCATCGCATGCTCCCCGTTTGGCGGTTTCATATGGCAACCCACAATTTATCCTCGGCTTCAGTGTTGCTCATTCATCATGCTTATTATTCTCCTTCTGATTACACTCGGAGCAGCCATTTCTTGGAACCTGTGTCCGGGGCTTGATTTGGAGCTCGCACACGGGACATCAAGCTGTATTACAGAAGCTCTGATTTGTGGCGCTATGGTATTCGTCATGCGGCACAAGCTCCGAGAACCATATATTTGGGTAATATTGGCATCTAGAATCAGGTGAGCAAGCTGCCGTTTATCGAATTTACGACCCAATACTAATTGTAGCAGCGGCATTACAATCACCATTTTTCCAATGGCGCAGGAAATACAGTACTGGATGAGCAGACTTTTAGAAATTATCTGTATCTGTCTTTCCATCTATTCAAATTGTTTCCCGGCTACCATCGAGGTGCTTGCTAAGCTCATAATGGATCAACTAACAATTTGGCTGAAGGTTGCAGTAAACAAACTCGTTGTCGCATACAAAGAGCAAGCTACCTGGCGCGCGGCACGCATGCGTGGCGCACGCCCTCGCGCTACGAAAGGCCCCATATATAAACCCACGGCGGAGGGAGAGGACGAAGGAAGGTCTAGACTTTTCAGCCTGGGCTTTTTGACCTGGCAATGAGGGTGATATGGGTGGTTGCACAACACTAGCCGCAGAGGTTATCCACATACCCACCCCCAGTTGCCGAACATAACCAAATGCCTGAAGAGGTTGCCCACACTCTTCAAATCGCCAAGCGCAACAGCTGAAACTGGCAGCGAAAGGTTACCACCCCCCAAATTGTTACACAAAACAGCCACAGAGTGGTGTGGCTGGTATACAAATACTTTACAGGTCGTGCATCCGTTGTTTGCCAGAAATACCCTACAGGAACGATTAGGTAGCGCCGAATATGTGTTTCAATCAATTTGGACTCCTGTGTCTTCGGCTAAACGTCCATGGGCTGTAACAGGATAACGAAGTTGCACGATGAATGCTATGCCGTGATCTGCTGGCGCTACCATCAAAGTTCTAGATACAAAGAACATGACTTCCCGTCATAACAAACACCCAACTCCAGACCAGGCTTTGGAAGAAGGGACCAAGGCTCGATTGCCTCTAGTAGAAAGGCTTCCAAGGGACGGATCGCTCCGTCGATGCAGCGCGGTATGATGGGAGACGGCTTTTCGGACATCGCTCAATATATTCCATATCCCCAAATCAGTTTAGTCACATTTTAGAATCCAGAAACGATTTAGTCCCGTTTTCCCTGCCGACAATGGCCTTGAATACATCCTTCGCAAAGTCGGCTCATATGTGGGAGACCGCTTTTCTCTTGATACGGTGGTGTTTCCTGTGGAGCACCTGCCCATTTCTTCAGCCGATAAGATACTCTCTCGACATAGCGCGCTTCGTCAAGCTTTATAATCCCGAGACTGTTGCATGTTTTGCAATGCTGGTTGTAGATGGTGGCGTTGTAGCGATTGTCATGGAATGCCATTATTCGTATCGCCACCAGGCCGCTGCTCCAGCTTTTGGAGCACGCCGAATTGGAACATCTGAATCGGCCAGAGACATTTGTGTTGTACTCATTGGTACATCGACCTTGTTGATTCACTTTGCCTCCCCAAGCTGGACATATATCTCTCCCGACAGCCTCGACGACTTGGGGATGAAGCGGCGGAAACATCAGTGACTCTGTGGCCAAATTCTGTCGTCGGCGGCCGGTTTTATTCTTCATGATAAGTGATTGACGAGGACTGAAACAATTGCTGTTTCAGCGGGAGATTGATATAAGGCGATTTGAATGAATATAAAAGCAGTGTGTTATCTGCAGGCAATAACATCTGTAAGTATCTTACTTTTTGGCCCAAGGAGTGGTGGAACAGTTCTGGAATTACGTTGAGGGAACTGACAGGCAAAATGGACAAACAGAAATGAAGGTTAATTTAATTAGGCCGAGAAACCGAAATATCGAAAGGAGTGTGGGGGATAGGCTGTCCTTTGTACTGGGGCCTACGATACTGTGACCTGCCGCTAATTTAGTGAGTTGATCGACATGGAGTTTAACCATAGTCCTTACTTTCCAGGGCGATGCAACTCGGAGAGTCCGTTGGTCCAACGTTACACATCATAGCATGCATTCTTTTTTGGCATAATGCGTCGATTTCTTATTGATTTGCTGTTCGCCCAGTAGATGGTTGTTTCCATTCGACTGTTAGCACCCGAATTAAGTAATTTGATTAGTGGGATAGGGATTCTTCCAGATGTCTAAGACACGAATCAATAATTGCAGATTCGACGATCACATATCACTATGCCTGTCACACCGTTCTCCACATCTTTTTCGAGACGGCGACGTCTTGTGCCTCCCAGCAACTCTGGCAAACCCCAAGATCCTGAACTCATCGGCAACCGGTAGAGGGCCTCCTGCATTTAGAATGCTGCTTTGTAGTCGAATCGCCCACCACTCTGCCAGGACTGTTACAAGGAGGGTGGCAAGCCTCCCGCATGGCATTATGTGATGCCCTTCCAGAGGCGGAACCAATGCTTTTGACACTATGTTTTGACCCCCGAATTTGCAGAAACGCCAATGCCAACATATTTGCAGGACAAGTGCCCGGAGAAAACAGCCCGTTCGCTGAAAACACCCACCACATGCATTGGGAGGGAGACATTGTAAAATTTAGGCCGTATCGTAGGACGCCGAGTCACTGCACGGCGTTATGCAGGAGGCATGCTCCTTTTTGGGCAACCAATCACTATCGATTGGCTCTTATCCTGCTGCAATGTGATCAGTGGCCTTGCTCCTGCATTTTTGGCCAGCAAGGAAGACCCATCGTTCACATACACAGGAGGTTCGGAAAGTATTTGCAAGTACCTATACGCCTCCTCCTTTGGTCCAACTGGCAAACAGTGATTGTGCGGTGATCGGGAAACCAAATGGAGTTTCTATAGGAGTATTTCTTGGTAGTCAGAGCTGTTTTAGCTGGAGCCGATGCCGTTAGTGCTGAAGTCGAAGAAATAAATGGCGTGGCAGTTTGAGGGTTTGCTGTGCAGGAATGCGATTCGTGGTTGTGATTTTATATAAGCCATCGCTCTCAGCAACCCTGAAAACCTTGAGTATTTATGGTATACGGGAGGCCCCCTATTCGTAAACGATTCGCCCAAACCCCAGCATTCCGCATTGCTGGCATCGAGTGGCAACGGACGGGCTGGCCTGTTTAATTGAGGCTTAATGAGGTATGGGCTGCAACAACCCAACAAGCACTAACAGCGTCAGAGAGGACCGGTATAGAGTGGACAGGCCTCTAGAAGTGACTATCCACATTTTAGTACACACATGTATTGATCCAAGCCTCCCAACACGCTGTCGAACAATCAGGAGCCCTTGTTTTCGAAATTTGTTCACAGCATCCTGACGACCCGCGCTTACCCCGCCCCTGCAGCAGGACCCGCAAAGCAACCCTGCTCACCAACTGGATAACAAATCATGCCTTGGCGTAAGATGTACGGCCGGGTCGCTGTGGCGAAATGGAGCGGTTCCCTAATTTGGAACTAGAAAGAAGTGGTTCTTATGTGATGTTGCTGTTGCATTATGCCATGTATACTATGTGTTGCGTTTGTTCCTCCTGCCAGCTCGTGCAGTTGACTTGAAGCTATTTGTTGCTGATGTGACATAGGGATTTGACCGACACCTTGGCTGACACTTTTAATGGTGCTAATGGCTCATGTGGCGTACATTCCACATGAACCTTATAGGTGCAGACCAAAAACTGGGAAACGCCAAAACAGGCCCGCGTCAATTTAGATGGGCGAAACATCCTAGTTTCGGACCTTACAACCTCTTGGCGTCCCAAAAAGTTGACCTTTACTCGCCTCGCTGGACTACATTGCCCACCTCGATTCAATCGAAAATTACTTCCTGTACTATACATACTGTACCGTATGTACTGTCTACTCCTCTGAAGACGAAAACTTGACCTCTGAGGCCAACAGTGGGATTCTGCTCTAGGCATTATAAATGGAGGAGCCGCCCAGGTAGCCGCCTTTTAAACAAACACTCCAACCAAGCTATACTGTACATTATCTTGGTAACAAAATCGAGCTTTCACAATGAAATATCTTCCGCTAGAAATGTGGCAGAAAATAGCGAGATTACTTGCTCCTTCTGAAGCAGCGAAATTCAAAGGCAGTCATAGAGACGCCAGAAATTACTTTTTAGCGGACCAATCAGACCAAATAAATCTTTGGGGCACAGTTTTTTGCGATATGACTTGGATTAAGAAAGTTAGGGAGAATGGATCATACCCTGCTATCATTGAACTCGATAATTCCTACAAGATCTTGGTCGTTCTAAACAACAAAGCGAACTGGAACAAGAATACAAATACATACCAACATTTATTACGGCCATCCTTGAGATCTTCAGGCTTTGATGTTCAAGATTTAGAGGTTAAATACGAGAGCTTCACACTTAATATTCAATATATTCTGGAGGGCAACCCCGTTCTCAACGTTCCGGATATTGCGAAATTGCCCAGCGAAGTATCATATTATGATTCACCATCTAAATATCGAATAACTTTAAAAGTCTTTAGTGGTCTGATAGTTGCTGACATGCCCAGGTTTCAAAAAAGTCCTTTTTTCTTGACTCCTAGGGTGGAACTGCATAGAAACCTGGGACGTCTACGTAACGGGCCTATGATCCCCGAACCTGATACAAGGCACGAACGTTAAATGCGCTTAAAGAAGGCAGGCTTTGTGTGCCGGTAATGGTTTTGTGGGCCAACCGGGCATTAGAATTACCGTTCGTAGACTTATTCTACCTAGTATAGATCGATGGGAATTTTCTGCCTTTTCACACTTCATCGCCTCCTTGCAGCTACTCCCACTTGAAGATACGTTTGCCAACGCCGATCGGCCTTCAAATCATCCATTGAATCAAGAAAACTTCTCCCATTATGTCCTCTGAATACATGATCCGGACTCGACTTGCCATCCTGTTTTTGACTCTTATTTCACTGGCTCTTGCTGGCCTTAACGCTACCAACGCGCGCTTCGCGGTCGTCTTACGGGAGCGAGCAAAACCCGACTATGTCAACACTGCCAATAATCTCTTGAACGATACATTTACTTCAAACTAATGTTCTCACCTGTACGCTAGCCGCTGCTATCGCAGCCGGCGCGTTCGCCATTTATGGGCTTGTTATCATTGGCCACCCGAGGTGGTTGCCAAAGAACCCCTCGATTCTGTTCCCATACTTGTTCGCTCAGTCGATCCTGGCCTTGATTATGATTTTCACAGGGGGTTTTATTGCCGACCGTGTCCATAGGTTTAAGGACTTATTCGAGATGTTCGGCGCCGGTGACAATGTTCCGTATTACGATATAATGTACTATGGAGGTGTCGCCCAGGCAGCCTACGGGTCTGTGCTGACTTTACTTTTTGCCATAATGTTTACCATTTCCTGGATTATTTCTTATTAAACGAAAAAAAAAAACTGGTTAAGACGGCTGCAGGCGCGGCTGAGATGGACAACAACTGTGTGGGGTTTCCTCAGGTTTAAGGCTGTTGTGTCAAATAGGCAGGGAGTTGAGAAAGCCACATCAATTGCTCTTCGTTCCACGTTATATTCACTTTTAAGCAGCCAAGGTCTATCGTCACTTCCTGCGGAGGAGCAAGGGCGTTTGATTTCAATTGGAGAGTGTGTTTGTTTGCCTTTTTGTTGCATGTCGATTAATTTTATCAACATTCGCCACTTTACCACTCAAGCCAGTCTCTAGAAAATCAAATACATTGGTTTTGGTAAGTCCATAATCACTGTACATCCATGTGACCATATTCTCTCCACGTCTACCTATATTGCCTCCATGCAGAAGTGAGCCCACCAGGCGCATTTTGTAAAGTAACATTTTGTCGCTTTGGCCCATTCGCACCTCGCCCGGAAACACTCAATGCTATGCGAGAGGCCTACTGCCCTCTTAAAATGGCCTTGCAAAGGCGCAAGCGTCTTGAAATGCATGCACTTGGTCGCTAAATTTCACAGAGTGTAGAGCCAACAGTAACATTACCCTTGTGCATGCGTCCAACTTATATCTACCTCACAGCTCTGACGTACTGCAACCGCTCGATTTTGCCGTTCTTTGCCGTTAAAAACGCATACAGGCGTCATATCATTTCCTTAGGCGATGTCAGCGACTCAACAATAATAGGAAAGCGCTACTTTTTACTCTGCTACCACAAAGTCCGTATTCAAGCACTGGTCTGTAAATGTTTCCAAGCCCCTGATTGTCACAAGATTGGGCTTTGTGACCGCGGCAATAATACCACCAAGGCAAAAGGGCGGTATGCGAATCGCTATGGATTCGCACCCAATCAAGACCTCAATAGCCTCACAGGTGTGACAGTAATCCCTCTCCTTCTCGAAAGTAGCAATATACGCAGAAATATGGCGAAAAGAACGCATTCCAAGATCCTTGCGGATGGACGGGATATAGAGGGTACGATCGACCCCAATCTCCCACAGTCTGCGGTCGCTTCAGAGACACCGGTGCGGTCAAAACAACTTGTCGGTCTTGTTAAAACTTATAAACGCCAATAAGTTTACGACTCTACCGTGCGGCTCTTTTGTAACAAGCCTCAGAAGTGCCGGGATGCTCGAGATACCGAATTGGCCGAGAAAAAAGACGAAATTGATGTTCTGGGGGCTTAGTTGGAGGCGCGGCGGCCATCGACAAGAAAGAAGGTGCAAATGGACCCCAATACCCTTTTCGTCGATATCCAGGATGTCAGGCGTGCGCAGGAATATGTTGCGGAAAATCTAAACATCGCAGAGGAATGTCGAGATTCTGGAGATGATTCTTGTTCTACGAATAACCTCAATGTAATTGAGTTAGGTAGCGAAATCGATGAGCAAAGTCAGGGAGTTGGGAATAGTGACTGACAAATAATGCAAAAGTTTTCCCGAGTTCACTCGAGTTGAAAAGCCTATGCAATACTTTCAAAACCGGGTCACCTTACATTAACAGAGGGCATAGTTGAGCGTCAATACCATTTCACAATCAGCTGAATTGCGTGTTTATGTCGATAATTAACTATCCTCCGTAAGACCCTAGTCTGAAAGCTAAGTACTGAAGCTCAATTGGAGTCTTCTAATACCATTGAGCCCTCAAGACCGCTACTGATCCCATGGCAGTAGTAAAAATACTTCGGCCCTCTTCGAGTTTAGATATTCGCTCCGAAAGGAAGATACGCTGCCTTTGTACAGCAGGACTCTCAATTGTGACGGAAGCAACTTCATCATCGCTCATGTTTGCCACTACGACGGGGGAGAAGACGTGGTCGAGGTCGCGCAGCATATGGCGCTCGATCACCTGGGTGGTGACATTGGCGATGAAGACCTTTTGTTGGACCTGTTAACGTTCAAAAGTCAGCGATCTTGTTTTGGATCCAGGAAAATGTGATGTTCTGATGGTCCCACATAAAACCTGTTGCCAGTTAATTCAGAACATTGTCATACGCATGAATTGCCCTCTTGAATTTCCATTCTTGTCTATAATCCTGAACTGCTATTGCCAAGACTGAGCGAAGGGTGAATCTTGCCTGAACCGATGTTACCAAGGCTGAATCTTACCTGAACTGATGTTACCAAGGCTAAGCGAAGGGTGAGTGCTGCCTGAGCGTGTGGCGCAGTCGCCAAGCCCATTTTTGGTCCCTCGGGTAAAATTACCCCAACCAGAAACCGGGAAAGCTTGGCCCAATTTCGGCCACTCCGTCATCCAAGTTTTGTTCTTTGAAATCCTAGTTTCGGACCTTCCAAAATTGGCTAACCAAAACTTGGCCATTATGTTAACGAAATTCCAAATTAACAGCGAGTTTTTCTTTTTTCTTTTTGTTTCTTTCTTTTTTTGAACTTATGGGGTTCAATGATAGGTTTTCGTTTTAACGGCTTAGCCACCTTTTCGGCTCAACCGTTTCGAAGTCTGTAGACTTCACCTGAAACAAGCGTCAATTGTGTCCAACTTTTAACGCACGCTGAATGTAGAGCTAAGTAGTGATCGGAGGTCCACAAAGTTGATTATAAAAGGCATATTCACGCCGTACCTTTGGATTCTAATTTGTTACCTTTTTTGCATGCGCCGAACCTAAGGCATTACGGGAGGAGGGGTAATTGAAAACTTTGCCCGACGACAGTTATCAACATTGGTGATACTTAAACGGCTTACGTTCCGAGCGCTTATATTTGTAAGGGCAGCTTGGATAACAAGCAGCCGATCATAAGAACTTTCAAATTGGGTGTTTTAAGACTTATTCTAAGGACTTGCGGCTAAATAGCCTCGCTGCTGCTTGGGATCATAATGCTAACTTGACTATCTTCCGAGACGAAGTCCCAACCAAACATCATGGCGAGCGTCAAGGACGATGTGCTGATAATAACCTTTGGTACTTCTGGCATCAAACCTCTACTTTTTGACAAGTGGATGGAAGGAGTTGCATTACTTATTTCCGCTAGGGACTGGCGAGCCACCGGATTTGGTGGGTTTGTCCACATCGTCGGACAAAATGTGTTGGTAAAAGGTGGCCAAAATATAGAGAAGGCGCTTTCCTTGCTTGGTTGTTTTGGATTTGCTAGTCACATGATATCGGAAAGAGTCTACGCGTGTCAGCCGCGGGATGGGCATCTGGGACCGCATGACTTTGTGGATTGCGTTCAGGCCTGGAGGTCTAAAAGCCAATGGCGAGCTGATTACTGTCATTTGTGAGATGCTGTCCGGTATTGGTTCTGACCGCGAATGAATTATGCCGACAGTTTAGTACGCTTTGCTGTCTATCAGAGGACTGCAGAAGTCTGCGCTGAATCTAGTTTCTAGTGAAGAATTGGGTAGTTATTAAGTTACATTAATCGAACTCTGCTACATCTTTACTTTTCAAACATATGCAACATATACGCGATTACTGCACACACCCTTACAATAGACTCTATGTACAAAGCACAGTCGATAGAGGTTTGAAAGTATATTTTGACGCTGACGATTACACGAGCACTGTGTTTGAGCTGTGCAAAGTCATTGGGCACGAGCCCTCCTGAGAAACAACTAGTTGCGTACTAGGATGGCCCAATTCATCCTATGCCAAGGTGAAGCCTGGCTGAAGCATTGGATGTGAAAGTTCCGTTTGAGGGACTGCAGCTCCTGGAGCTCACGAGAGTAGCATGCCCTACTTCGCTAAAGCAGTTGAGAATCAGGGCTTCTCGTTGGGTATGTCCAAACTGCGTCCCGTGTTAACGTTTTCTTTAAGTTGCGTATGTCAACTCCTGGCGATTCTCCGGATACCCAGGGCCCGGAACATGGCTACTGTCAATGTTTGCAGCCTTGTGGCTTATTTGATCAGCGACGGCGGCCATGCCTTTTTGACCCAGAAGGCCACGCGTGAGCACCTTGCGCTTTAATGCCTTCAGGAACCAGAGAAGCGTGATATAGCGACCAGGGACTTTCTCCCTCTGCACAGGCTACCTGTGTCGTGGAGCCCCAATTTACTTTACAATCAAGCCTCGCTGGCCCGAATCTGGCTAATAGAAGTTTATCAAACCTTCTGTATGGAATATCTGTCGGGCGAGTTATACAGCTGGACACCCCAAAACAACCACACCTTTTGGAAAGGATTCCAACCCAGTTGAACACCGGAATGATACCCCAATTCATGCTCTCAAAATCTACGCACCAATATGTTACAGGTCTAGCACCAATTCAAATGTAAGCAAGTAATAAGATTTGGAATTGTGATATATCTCAAACAAGTTGAATCACCCCCCACCGGCCTGTTCCGGTTTTGTGCATTGCTTAGTTTTACCCCAGGTTAAAACCCATTCGGATCATTTTATGTTTCCAAACAGCTTTGAGTGCACACAAGAATGCCCCCTCTGCCAGAATGGTACCACCTGGCGCTGGACGTTCAAATTCGGGGTTGCTTTTGCAGTACAGTTTGGGGTTGCCGTTGTGCCGATAGCTGAAGTTTTGAGTACTGCCACGGATGGTTGTATCAGAGCCTGACCTACCATCCCCTGGGGAAAGCAAAGCCAGAAGAATGTGCAAATCGAGAACCCAATCTTCAGGCGCGTTGAGGACGAAGATTGCCGCAATGGGATGTGATTGTTCGGCAAAAGACCTTGGTATGCCAACGGCGTTGTGAATGCTCGCTGATGCTTGCTGAACGTGAAAGTTTGCCGATTCTTTGACAAGATCCGAGGATATCAGAACCTTCCCGAAGCCTAGTGTTTTGATCTGTTCCCGAGCCTGGGCCATGCCACCTATAACAAGCACCCATTTATCTTTATACTTTGAGGACAGCGGCAAGAAGTCCGGGGTTTCTTCCCAGTATAACGTGGGGGCCAGCGGGTCGGATACAATCGGGATCTCGCCATCAGTCGAACTGCGTTGCTCACTGAAACTGAAGGTTCCAGGTGGGGGTTTGCCATAAAAGGCTATTTGAAACGGATCACGCTGCTGCATGGAAGATATTCCGACTGCATCTTCGTCATATACCATAGGAGGCATGATGAAACGATAATGCTCTCACAATCGTACCTCCCAAAGCCGGGGCCTTGTTGAGCCATTAAACCCGAAGCATTACTGTTGTGAATCAACTGGATGCCTGGAACGTTGCAACGCAAGTAGCTGGACTTGCTTCAGTGCGGGTCCGTGTCTTAAGGAATAGGAGCATAGAAGGGTTAGTCTCAATCGTGTTATTATGCTGAAAAGGTTTTTTTCCGCTAACGCACCCAATAATAAATGTGTTTTTGGACTTAGTGGAGGCTACTGTTACTTCTCTGGGGGCGACTTCTGTGGTATGCATCTGGGATTTGACCTGAAGTGGTTTTCTTGCATCTTCTGAGTCTGCTTCCTCACTTTATATTACCCAGTCGGCCGAATAGGCTGCGAGCTTGATTGCTTCGCTCCCTCTATTAGCAAGGATTTTGCTTATAGGGTACATATCTACTGCTAGTCTTCGGCGTCCCCGAGCCAAGAACTTGCAGCGATGAATGAAACGGAGCATACAACCAAAGATAAGGAACCAATATATTCTTTTCGAGGCCATCCCTTTATAGCTAGGGTGGTGCAACATGCCACCAATAGCTTTACAAGTGTAAAAAATAATCTTTCAGGATACGAAGCAAACTTACCAAGTATTGAACTATTTCTGTTTGCGCTGTTGGTGAGATCGCATCTGGGGCTTAGGGAATTGCTGTAATATCAATGACATACCCAAGCAGAAACGGCGTGGTACATACGGCGTTTGCCCAGAGATGACATTGTCCCGCCTGTTTTCATGTAACCTTAGATTACTGACTACATTTCCCCTCGGTCATTAAATGAGCGGAGCAGCTCTGTGCTTCAAATTCGAGACAGGCGTTGTAGTTCGGCAGAAGGGCCAGCAGGAAAACACTAACTTTCGGTGATAACCGGAATCTTCCCCTTTTTTGTATCCACTTAATCCTTTAGCTTGACAAAGGGAGGCCACGCAGTCTCTCAGGGGTATTTTCACTTGTTAAGTAATCCTGTATGGATCTAGCGCGTATGGAAGCAAGGCTATGTTAAGTTCGGGGTGTGCTAAGCGATTGAATAAATTGTCCGCTAATGCTAACCTCTCCTCCTGTCTTTCGGGGGGATGGCGCAGTGGTTAAGCGCCATGGCTGTTACTTGTGTAACGTAGGTTCGAATCCTGCTCCCTCCACCTCCTCCCCACTTAATGTGGCAAGGATAACCCGGCTGGCTATCGACAACAACCACCCGCCTGTGCCGTCGAGCCCACACTTGTTGGGAACTTCGTCTACATGGCTACAAACGACCGACAGCACCGCTGGTTGGACACAGGCCCCTCTCGACGAAGAGCCGTCAACTGCCGTCAGACGAATCCTCCGTGCGCCTGAAGGCACGGGGTCGCGTCAGTGAACCAACCCTGTAAGCAGGGCCGGGCACGAACCCGGTCAGGCTCGATTCGCTTCTATGCCCTTGTTTTCCGCTGTGTAAATAGAGAAAAATAGAAAGCGCGCCGAGATACCCCTCGGGAGGTTGCTAACGGCCGGCTAATGAGCCGGGCCGAGCCCGGCGTTAAATAATACTACTACTACTACTACTACTACTCCTCCTGTCTTTCAGCCCGCCGTCACCCCTAGCATCTATATCGAATATAAATATGCACGTTTTTCCTCCCTTCACTCGGATTCCAACCTCCTCATCTTCTATCATCATCTTAGTCGTCTCCCGGCAATAAGCACATCATTCTCATATCTGGCTTTCCACATAACTTGTTTTCTTTCACTCTGATCCTTTTAACGGAGGAAAGCAATCACCATCATAAACATGGATTTTTACCTCCCAAGTGTAAAAATATGAGCACGGAAGTGATATGGACAGCCGTTACTTAAGTATCGCAGACCTTTCAGGGATTCCAGCATTATTTCGTATCTCGGCCACATCTGAGCCCTCTTTATCACCGCTATCACCATCCTCATCCTTTATTCACTGCAACATCCACGGCATGCCTATGAGTATGTCACCACAGCCTCCACCCATCACTTAACACTGTTCCTGTATGCCCTGGCCCATTACCCCTTGCCATGTGCCTTCGGGTATCACTCAGTAACACGTACATGGCCCCTCCCATGACAACGGGGGATGCTCTAGCGGTCAACACTACGGAAACAACTGTCCAGGTCCGGTACATTTTTCTTTCCATTTACCGGATGTCTCGACATTTACCCCTTTTACATCGGCAAACCATGGATATTACAATCGAGTCATACAGCCACCATCAGTGATGTCCGCTAGGTCCTAGGACAGCGCTACTCCTTTTTTCGAAAGACCTTGTCCTTCTCCCGTCTATGTGGCTGCCCACGCTTCAGTTTCACCCACAACTTCGCCCAAGGCTTTCGGTCACAGTCGACAAAGGAAGAGAGCCACGTCAAACCAAACTTTCCAATGAAACAGTACACTGAAAATCAGCTTCTTGCTGCCATTTCTGACATAAGAAATGGCAAATCAGTTCACAAAACCTCGCAAAAATGGGGTATTCCTCGGAGTACCCTTCACGATCGTTTAAAGGGGGCCCAGTCAATTCAACAAGCGAAAAGATTTTGTCAAAGGCTTTCACAGGAGCAGGAGACCTATTTGGCAGATTGGGTACTTGCGCAGGCCGCGTTAGGCCTTCCGCCAACGCATCAAGAACTACGCAATTTTGCGGAACGAATTCTTCAGGCCGCCGGAGAAAGAAAAAGCCTTGGGAAACATTGGGTTAGCCGTTTTATAGCCCGATATCCAATTTTGAAAACCCAAAGGCCCCGGCGAATAGAAAATGCCAGGGCTAATGGGGCTACAACCGAGGTAATTAAATCTTGGTGGTCCTATTTGAAAAATCCCGTTATCGATACTATAAAACCGGCCAACCGTTGGAATATGGACGAAACAGGTATAATGGAAGGCAAAGGATCTAATGGCCTGGTGTTAGGGCGTAATAAAATCCGGCCATTACAGCGAAAAGAGCCTGGAACGCGGGGTTGGACGAGCATAATCGAATGTGTATCAGCTACGGGGGCTGTTATACCTCCCCTCGTTATATTTAAGGGGAAAAACGTACAGCAACAATGGTTTCCAGCTGATTTAAGTCCTTTCGATACCTGGCAATTTCATGCAACCGAAAACGGGTGGACAAATAATGAAACAGGTATCGAATGGTTAAAAAAGGTGTTTATTCCGTATACCCAACCTTTAACTCCTGAAAAGCGGTTATTAGTTTTGGATGGCCATGGATTACATATAACGGACGAATTTATGCTTCTTTGCTTGCAAAACAATATTCAACTCCTATATTTACCCCCTCATTCGTCACACGTTCTTCAACCATTGGATCTATCGGTTTTTGGGCCGTTAAAAGAAGCTTATCGACGTCAACTTGGATTTGTTAGCCAATTTTGCTGTTCAACAGTTATTGGAAAACGAAATTTCCTACTTTGCTATCGAAAAGCCAGATCAAAAGCATTTATAGCAAAAACCATTCAATCTGGTTGGCGTACGACGGGGTTATGGCCGGTGAACTTGGCAAAACCACTATTAAACCCCTCTTTTATTAGAAAATAGCAACGCCAACGTCGAAAAAGGTAAAAATAACGGCTTCCAAAGGGATAAAACACCGGAAAATCCAACCCAAAAAATTAACGACCAGTCTTTACTTATTTGGAAAACCCCTAAAACGACCCGAAATATTCGACTTCAACTACAGGAAATTTCCCGGTCCGAAAAAAGTAACGCCACTTCACGGCTTTTGTTTGCAAAAGTCCAAAAAAGCTTCGAAACCAAGGATATCTTATTGGCTGAAGCTCAGCAAAAAATCAGTTTGTTAAAAGCAAAATTGGAGGCGGTACGGCCGGTCAAAAGGAAAAGGGCAATTCCGGATCCCAACGAGCTTTTGGTCAGCAAAAAAAACGTTTATGAAGCACAGGAAAATAATAGGGACTGTTTAGAGGATTCGAACGATGGAGACGAGGTTAGCGAACCGGGAGAGCCTGACAATGATTGTATTATTGTGCGTTGATAGTTTTACATTTAAATCGGTTTATAAAAGGGGTATTTCGTCGTTACATTTTCCAAGGGGGCCGGACTTTAGGGGGGTCGGAGATGTGGAGCCCAACGTTACTATCATAAACGGCGGAATACAGCTTCTGCATCGACTCTGCAGCTTCGCCTGCCCACATATAACTACCAAACACGTATTTGGTCAAATAGTGCCACAAAGACGCCTCAAAGTAGATGGGGAATTGTTGGTGTGCAAAAAAAGCTGCATCTGCCTCAAGTCCTCCGTCATAGGCCTTGGATAGGTCGAGAGTCGTGTCTTATCGCTCGAAGGCTCGCCAAGTATCTCAGAAAATCCGGTTGCGGCCAAGTTACGCACCATCCACCTCATTCTTTTAGCAGCATCGATGAGATCCTGATCAGAGATCTTGTTTGACTGGCACGTGGTGGTGTGAAGTTTGCGAAGCTCAGCGGCGGTTTTGCGCCAGCGCTTGTGATTCTCGAGGGCTTCGGCCTCCGCGGATACACGATTCGTCTGCTCTGTGGTAAGGCTAGACTCCAGCTGCTGCACGAGGGCTTGGGCTTCAGAAAACTGCTTCTGTAAGCTTGCCAGTTCGGCTTGGTGACAAGCTTGAAAATTTTGGGTCTTCTGATGCCATTCTTGGTTTATTTCAGTAATACGGGATTGCAGGTAAGCTTCCCAGTCTTTTTGCTGCTTTTCCGTCCAACACTGTATCAATCTCGAATTGTTGTTTGTTGCTTCTTCCAATTCTCGGATATGTCTGTTGCATTCTGCGAGTTGTTCCTGGCAGTTGGCTAACCGCCCCAAGCGCATTGTTTGGTCCAAGTCGCCACATAAGCTGGACACAGGCTTGTGACTGTTACAATCGTCGCCATCTTTCTCAACAGGTACCTTGCTAGTCTTACATGCGCACGAAGGCGACGGTGATTTGTTGACGCGGATGTAGTCCATCGCCTCTTCCATGCTGGTGTCCTCGTCTATGTAGGCGGGCATTTTGGTGGATGTACTGGGCAAGAGATCCTGATGTTGGGCGATCACTTCATGGCGCAGCACGGGAGAAATAGGACGGCCAAGTGTGGGATTTCACATGCGCGTCATCTTCTCTTCTGCTGTCGGTGTTTGTCAAGAGGGGTGAAGAACTGTTTTTATGAGAGTTTGATCGTTCGGTTGACTTTGGGACATCGCGATGGGTTCCTGGCTTTTGTCGTCGAACAAACTCGCTTTCAACAATTTGTTTTTGTCTTTGTTGAGAAATAATTAAAAAGTTTAATAGTGGAGGGCTAAGGTGTCCGTTTTGTGGGTGTAACCCACGCCTGCCGAGGTCGACGGCTCCGGCTGGCATGGCTGCTTTTCGTGTGTGTTACTATGAAGACGTTGATTCCAACTTTGTCTTTTTACGTGGTTTTGCCTTCCGGGCCAAGGTACAAATATGTGAACTCGGTACTCAGACTTCGACTTTTCGTATACGAACTCCCATTTTTATATCATTTCAGGTCAAGAAACCGCGAAAGAGAACCAAAATGTCATCCTTCTCAATTCCATCCCGTCCGAGATCGCCTTCAAGCGATGTCAGCAATGACGAATTTCTAGTCTTGGATGAGCAGGATGGCTTAGTCATTGTTGGCATTGATTTTGGCACGACGTAAGTTCTTCTTTTCATGTCCAAGCAAGCGGACCACCTGACAGTGGGAGAATAGCTTTTCTGGCGTTGCTTGGGCCACGACAGACGAGCTTCAGAAAGATCCCAATGACATCAACTTGATTATGAACTGGCCCGGTACAGGCCGCGAAGAAAGCAAGTGCCCGACAGAGCTTAGCTACGGCGACGACGGTAAAATCCATTGGGGCTTTGATGTCCCGCCTGATGCAAGCTCGGTATCATGGTTCAAGTTTCTACTTCTCCGCGAAGAAGATATGAATGACGACATGGATGTATCTGAATACCTCGTTAGCGCCCGCGAGTTCCTCTCGCGCACCAACAAAACTGCTATTGACGTCGTGTCGGATTTCCTAGGTGCGCTTTGGAAACACACCATCACCAAGATTGTGCGCGCGCGGGGGCAAATGGTCGTCGATGCCTTCGTATTTCGCGTTGTAATTACCGTCCCCGCAATCTGGAAAGGGTATGCGAGGCAAGCGATGCACAAGGCTGCCGATCAAGCAGGCATATTGAAGAAACGCGCCGCTGGGCCTACGGAGCTTGTATTTTCAAATGAGCCCGAAGCCGCAGCGATGTCGACATTAATTGAGAGGGGTAGAAGGCCAAATACAGGGGGCGTTTATGTTGTTTGCGACGCCGGCGGTGGCACAGTTGTGAGTTTCGTAGTTGCTCGCCGAGGATAGAGCAAGAGCTGAGACTTTACACAGGACATGATCAGCTATAAGATCGACCAAGTCGATCCTATCAGTATGAAGGAAGCGGTTGAGGGAAAGGGTAAGCTTTTGCCTTGTAAGGTCAACATATTCAGCAGGCTAACATCACTAGGCGCTCTCTGCGGTGGTATTTCTATCGACCAGGCTTTTATCGAGCTGTGCAAAGCCCGTCTGGGTAGCAGTTGGAGCTCTTTAAGCAAATCGTCTCTCAGATACATCATTCGAGATGACTGGGAATGTGGCATAAAGCCACAATTCAGGATGAGCGGCCTTGAAAAGGACTTTACGGTTCGGTTTCCATCCGAGATAAGCGTCGGAGTCGACGCAGGCAAAGGATTTAACAGAATCAAAGTGGGGAGAATATTTTTCCATGGGTAGGCCATATCAATTTTATTGCTTTCAGACAGCTTTACTAACCTATGAGCAAAGCCGTGAAATCCAACCAGCTTTTGACAACCAGTTCCGTTGTATTATGGAATTGCTCGATGACCAATATGAGGCGGTCAGGAGATCAGATCCTGCGGCAAGGGTGAGTGATTTAAATTGCCCATTAATTCGAACCAAAAAACCTTATCCGACTCCAGATCAGCATTATTCTCGTTGGCGGCCTTGGGTCTAGCCCATACCTGTACGACTATGTCAAGTTGCACTACAAGGCCAAAAGGGTTGAGATCTTGCAGGCCGCTGGTAACAAACCGTATGTTATTTCAGACTGATCATTTTTGTGTATTTCAACTCGCTAAATTATACTTCAGTCGGAGCGCCATCTGTCGAGGTGCCGTGCTCAAGGGCTTCCTCCAGGATTCACGCCCGGACCAAGATAATTCGCCCGTCAAGGTCACCTCTACCATTTCCCGATCAAGCACCGGTATGGAGATCCGTTTGACGAAAATAAACATCTCGAGGAAGACAAGTTCTGGTGCGACAAAGAGCTTCGCTACAACGCAAAAAACCTAATGGATTGGTTCCTGCATAAGGTAATGTACCTAGATCCTTGCTATAAGCTGCCACTGTTCCACACTAAGAACCGCTTCACAAATGTAGGGGTCGAGCGTTCCAGACTGCGCGGCGGTAAGGGCAGCTTTCTATCGTGTGCATGATTTTGGGACAACCGTCCCACTTACCATGAAACTTTCATTGTATGATTGTGAAGAGCCGGTGGCACCAATGCGTAAGACTGACGCCGTCAAGTCCATGTGCACTATAACCTTCGATTCCAAGATAGACAAAGACGAATACTCTCAGCACACAAACAGACTGGGCAAGAAGTACAAACAGCTGGATTTCGAGGTTGAGATGGTGCCGCAAGGGGCCTCGGTCGAGTTTGGTGTCTACATCGGCGGACGAAAGCTGGGTGCCAGAAGCGTCAACGTTCGCTTCCAGTGATTCTGCTGTCTGGGCTGGCATTCGTGAAGATCAAAAGTCGAGTCGACAGTGCTTTCTTTTTGGGCTCTGCATTGGTAGTCGCCCACCTTCGATGGTTACTAGACTGGACCACGGACTAATAAAGACACGGTCATTACTATGTGCATGATTTACTTCCAGGATTGCTTAGCCGCAATCAATCTTTAGTTAACCTCAATACTTGAAACCGATCATAAGTACACCTCAGTCATTCAGAACCCCAGTCACGTTGTCGAGATGTTACGACGTTGCAGTGGGTCACTGCCAGTGCGTGCATATAAGTGTGGAATAGGGGATAACGAGACAAAGGTTTCGAAGCTTTCGCTTCGCCGTGCTACGGTTGCTGTATCCGTTCCTAACACGACGTTCAGTTATGTCAACCATTTGTACCTTTACCCTTAGGAACAGGTTTGTGTGCTGGGTTTTCTGACAATAAACCATGTTGCGATTTGATGAGGTCACATTTGAATCTGGTTGGACAAAATTCAAATTTAGATTTCGTGGGGGAACTTTGCAAACAAAGAAGAGGTTCCCAACTGTTGGCCGTCGTTTGTAGCAATTAACTAGGTCTGCCACCTGAATAGTACAGTGCGTTTTAGTAAGTACGGTTGCAACATTTTGGCACTTTGGCAGTTCGCCATACATCGGATGGATCCACCATCCTATCGACTAACTTCAATTTCGATTTTTTTGTTTACCTTAGGCACAAATACTGCCGGTCTCACATGCGCCGAAGATTAGTGTTGAACTTTCGCAGTTGCTGTATTTGCACGAGCACGTAAAGGCACGGCCATGATGTCCTAACCCAACAGAATATGATTTAACCAGCATTGACTTGGTTGTTTTCTTGTTTGCCGTTAATCTGACGAATTGGTGGCTGCATGCATTCTGTCCCAAAAAGTATATCTGCTTACTCCAGGGACATATTCAGCATGTGATCTTGAGATGTTAGCAGCTTGCATTATTTCCACGGCCTCCTGAAGCCGAGGACTACCGCGGGTGCAGCCGAGACTGGAGTACCAGATGACTTGAATTGGCCTTTTTTCCCAAAAAGTGAGCAGCTCTCTTGCTACGTTCCCTCTTGCCTGAAAGTACAGTCTACAACTACTTTCATTCTTTTACTCTTTTTCACATTCGTTACATGTGATGCTTACGCACTAAAATCCTCTATATAAAGTTCGCTCTTTCCCTCAGGTCCTTATCACTTTGAGATTCCGAGTGATATCCAGCTCTAGAAGAAATATCACAGTGGTGTACAACTCAATCAACCAACTATGCGTAGCGAAGAGCCTAGCGCATCGTCTTCTGTTGTGCGTGGCCTGAACTCGTCCAGGTCGACGGAGCGCATCAACCAGATCGATCAAGTACGAGCCTATGGGATTGGAGATGTTGTTTCTCTACCCCAGCTGGTGGTCTGTGGCGACCAGTCGGCCGGCAAGAGCTCGGTCTTGGAGAGCGTCACTAACATCCCGTTCCCAAGGAAGAGTGGACTTTGTACGAGGTTCCCTACTGAAATCATCCTTCGACACAACTCCACGGCTACGCGTATTATGGCCACTATTCACCCACACGCCTCCAGACCAGAGGAAAAGAGAGATGCCCTTCTACAATACCGCCGCGTGCTAGCAGACATATCGGAACTCCCTGATGTTATTGAGCAGGTGTCCGCATTGATGGAGATCCGTGGGTATGCGGACCATAGTCTCGGGAACGCGTTTGCGTCTGATGTCTTGCGGATTGAATTTGTGGGCCAGACAAACCTCAATCTGACCATCGTCGATCTACCTGGACTCATCTCTGTGGCCAATGAAGAGCAAACAGAAGAAGACATCCAGCTGGTCAAAGACATGGTCAAAGGCTATGTTCAAAGTTCTCGCACGATTGTGCTAGCAGTTGTGCAAGCCACCAACGACATCGCCAACCAAGTCATCATCCAGCTTGCGCGACAGTATGACCCGGAAGGTCAGAGGACGGTGGGGATTATCACCAAGGCGGACCTCATTAACGAGGGCAGCGAGGCCAGCTTGGCGCAGCTTGCGAACAACCAGGCCAACATCAAGCTCAACCTTGGCTTTTTCCTCTTAAAAAACCCGAAGCCGTCCGAGATTGAAGAGGGTATCAAACCTGAGCAGCGGTCACAGAGGGAGCTGAGATTTTTCTCGGAGCCCGTTTGGAAGCAGCATCTCGATATGAGTCGTGTAGGGGCCGAGAATCTGAAGCTGTTTCTGCAGGACCTCCTGGACGCCCACATCGAGAAGGAAATGCCCCAGGTGGTTGAAGATATTCGGAAGGTCCTGCGCACCACAGAGGAGAGCTTGACGCGACTTGGCCAAGCCCGTCCCACTGTCGGGCACATCCGCATTTTTCTAACGCAAGTTAGCACCAGCTTTGCCCAGCTGGTCCAAGCTGCCTTGGATGGCAACTATCATGGGCCATACTACGAGTTTTTCGATCACGTTGAAGATTCGCGGTTGCGCGCCGTGGTCCACAAGATCAATGGCAAATTCGCTACCGACATCCGTACCCATGGCAAACAAAGGGTTTTGAGGCCGGCAGAGTCAGAGATCGACTGGACTCCGGATGAAAATTCAATTAAGGAAAACAACGAGAAGGAGCTTTTCGTAACCCAAGAGGAAATGAAAAACTGGGTCAAAAAGGTATGTCCATATATGGTTGTTTAAACGGGTACGACTGACATGGTACAGGTGTATTTGCGCACACGGGGTCGTGAGCTTCCAGGGAACTACAATCACGTCCTGCTGGCCGAGCTGTTCTTGGAACAATCCTCTCGTTGGCTCCCCATTGCCACAGCCCACGTGGAAAGCATCATCGCGATCGTCACCGGGTGGCTGCAGCACGCCACTCGAGTGGTTCTACCCGAGGACAAGCTTCGTGGTGATGTGCTTGCCATTTGCTCTCAGTGGATGGAGGACGCCGGCAATGACGCTTTGATGGAGCTTGATAAACTGAAAAAAGACGAGCAGCGCCAGCCGATTACGTACAACCATTACTACATTGACAACATTCAAAAGTCCCGTCATGGCTTTCTGCGTGAGGCCGTGGAAGGTGCTATCAGAGAGACAGCAAGCTCGGATTATCATGGCAAACTCCATGTTAGCAACATCCCCATGGATATTGAAAAGTTCCTTGAGGCAATGAAGCGCAAAGTCAACGTCGACATTGACGACCAGGCATGTGCTGAGGCCATGGCAGGGTTGGAAGCTTACTACAAGGTATGTTTTACACGACGCCATTGCAAAGTGCAGATACTAAAGCTTTTCGATAACAGGTCGCCATGAAGACTTTCGTGGACAATGTCTGTCGGCAGGTCGTCGAGCGTCACATTATTGCGCCCCTCCCCGAGATTTTCAGTCCAGTGACTGTTTCCCGATTCACGGACGACGAGCTTCTTCAAATCGGATCCGAGTCGGAAAAACAAAACCGCAAGCGGGAAGAGCTTAGGGCCAGGGCAAAGAAACTGAGGAGCAGCCTTGAAAATCTCCAGCGACGCTGACGGGTATCTTCCTTCGGGGTTATGAGGAGCCACTTCTCGCTGTTTTCCTTAATTGAATTTTCATCCAGTTATATGTTGGTTTCAGACGCGGACCTTTACGGATCCAGCGATATCCTGATTTCAGTCGACACACTGGAAAGGTTAACAAATGGTTGGGCATAGGAGGTCATACGCTCTTTTAATTTGATTAAGTTCAAAAGTATGATGATAGAAATCCGGCAGGCAGAGAATGGGTACATTTTGTGGATTCGTTGCAAATCTCGGCCCCAAAAAGGCAGGTCACACATTGGTGATCCACAAAACACATGTCAATTTCGGTGCAAGAACTGCATTTTCATCAAATGTGCTGGGCTGGGCCTAAGTGCTTTGCATCTGGTCCAAGCTAGAGCAGAGTGTTGAACAAAACGGGCACTTTGCCCATTCATATGTCCACTANTATATGTGCCTGAGCAGCTGCTTTAACATACAGACTAAGCGACATGCCGCGTCGATCATAATAAGCTCCGGCACAAAGTACCCGCCGCTCCAATACCCGGTTGGCATACATATCGGGACCTTTTTTTTTTTGACGGAATCAGAATAACGTTGGGCTCCACATCTCCGACCCCCCTAAAGTCCGGCCCCTAAAAATATCTACTCAGCCACGTCAACCCTTTGTTTTATTTTATAAATATCTAGACGAATTTTTCACTTTAGAACTTGCATTTTGAAGATTCTTGCTCCAAACTTTCCAATGAAACAGTACACTGAAAATCAGCTTCTTGCTGCCATTTCTGACATAAGAAATGGCAAATCAGTTCACAAAACCTCGCAAAAATGGGGTATTCCTCGGAGTACCCTTCACGATCGTTTAAAGGGGGCCCAGTCAATTCAACAAGCGAAAAGATTTTGTCAAAGGCTTTCACAGGAGCAGGAGACCTATTTGGCAGATTGGGTACTTGCGCAGGCCGCGTTAGGCCTTCCGCCAACGCATCAAGAACTACGCTATTTTGCGGAACGAATTCTTCAGGCCGCCGGAGAAAGAAAAAGCCTTGGGAAACATTGGGTTAGCCGTTTTATAGCCCGATATCCAATTTTGAAAACCCAAAGGCCCCGGCGAATAGAAAATGCCCGGGTTAATGGGGCTACAACCGAGGTAATTAAATCTTGGTGGTCCTATTTGAAAAATCCCGTTATCGATACTATAAAACCGGCCAACCGTTGGAATATGGACGAAACAGGTATAATGGAAGGCAAAGGATCTAATGGCCTGGTGTTAGGGCGTAATAAAATCCGGCCATTACAGCGAAAAGAGCCTGGAACGCGGGGTTGGACGAGCATAATCGAATGTGTATCAGCTACGGGGGCTGTTATACCTCCCCTCGTTATATTTAAGGGGAAAAACGTACAGCAACAATGGTTTCCAGCTGATTTAAGTCCTTTCGATACCTGGCAATTTCATGCAACAGAAAACGGGTGGACAAATAATGAAACAGGTATCGAATGGTTAAAAAAGGTGTTTATTCCAAATACCCAACCTTTAACTCCTGAAAAGCGTTTATTAGTTCTCGACGGCCACGGATCACACGTCAGCGACGAGTTTATGCTTGTTTGCCTCCAAAATAATATTCAGCTTTTATATTTACCTCCTCATTCGTCGCACGTTCTTCAACCGTTGGATTTATCGGTTTTTGGGCCGTTAAAGGAAGCTTATCGACGTCACCTGGGATTTGTAAACCAGTTTTGCTGTTCAACGGTTGTTGGGAAACGAAACTTTCTACTTTGCTATCGAAAAGCCAGATCAAAAGCATTTATAGCAAAAACCATTCAATCTGGTTGGCGTACGACGGGGTTATGGCCGGTGAACTTGGCAAAACCACTTTTAAACCCGTTTTTATTAGAAAATAGCAACGCCAACGTCGAAAAAGGTAGAAATAACGGCTTCCAAAGGGATAAAACACCGGAAAGCCCAAACCAAAAAATTAACGACCAATCTTTACTTATTTGGAAAACCCCTAAAACGACCCGAGATATTCGACTTCAACTACAGGAAATTTCCCGGTCCGAAAAAAGTAACGCCACTTCACGGCTTTTGTTTGCAAAAGTCCAAAAAAGCTTCGAAACCAAGGATATCTTATTGGCTGAAGCTCAGCAAAAAATCAGTTTGTTAAAAGCAAAATTGGAGGCGGTACGGCCGGTCAAAAGGAAAAGGGTAATTCCGGATCCCAACGAGCTTTTGGTCAGCAAAAAAAACGTTTATGAAGCACAGGAAAATAATAGGGACTGTTTAGAGGATTTGAACGATGGAGAAGAGGTTAGCGAACCGGGAGAGCCTGACAATGATTGTATTATTGTGCGTTGATAGGTTTACATTTAAATCGGTTTATAAAAGGGGTATTTCGTCGTTACATTTTTCAAGGGGGCCGGACTTTAGGGGGGTCGGAGATGTGGAGCCCAACGTTATGCATAGCATCAATCTGTAGCCTCCACAAATATCCAACCATAATCTATTTGACGACCCCTCCAACGTGGTGTACACCCCTGTCTCAACAGCTTTGCAGCATACTGCGGTATGTAGCATTTGTGATTTGATGTATAGTCTGCGAAGCTCAAATGCATGCGGACTCCCTTGAAAGAGGATCTTGTAGCAAACGGGATATTTTAAACTAATCGTTGACTTGACCTGCTCCATGGGGTGTTACAGTATACATGTACATTTCTCAAATTATGTCTTTAATCCCTGCTGATGCAAGTCTAGGTGAAGGCCTAAAAACGGGCCTTTGCCACTGCGCTAGGCTTCACCCATCGCACCGGTGCTTGAAGTGTTTTCCGAGAGAGCGCAGGCCCTATTTTTGCAAACTACCAATATCAGTCTGTCTGTACTGTATCTGTACTGTACAGTACAATACTCTTAAACAAGTCGTTGTCTTTCGCATTCAAGCTTCGGGTTGGTGCTGACATTCAGGTTCCTGGAACGATAAAGAAAGAACAAGGCTAGTGCTGTCTTCTGGCCCAGGTTTTGAGTTTTTGTTGCATATTTTGCATTCATAATCGTGACGTACCCGCCCGCTCACGACATCAAGTAAAGTGTGGCATCAGCCCGGTCCGGCTCCTCCCAGTGTTGTCAATGATGCCAAATCAATGATGCCAAACGAGCTAACGGACGATATTTAAACTTGCAGCTTGAGAAGAAAGCGACCAATTGTACTCGGTTTTTTTTCCTTCTTTTGTTCTGTGCTCCAGGTAAAACTGGATCGTGGAAAGGGTGCTTTCTACCTTCTTATATCCTTCCTATTACATAATGCCTCGGTCGATGCATGCCTCAAATATATTAATACACTTATGTAAGTTAGCTCGTGTATACACGGGCCACCACAGGTGTCTCCTCCTGTTATCGACCGTCGGTGCCGCTTAGGTCACGTATTAGTGGACGTACCCCCTGTTCCTCGCGTCCCACTTAGAGGCCATTGATTACATATTAAAATTAGTCCCAAATTTGGGCCGGCCTTCTCGTCATCGCTGGGACAAACGCTGTCAATCGCAGTACTGTAACAAAATTCCGACGATTGGGACATTCTCATTTATTGCCACATACAGTACTAAAGGGAAGCCCGGGGATACCGAATGGTATTTTGAGGAGCCGAAACTGGGCCAACAAGAACCTCGCCACAGGAGACTTGACCAGAAATGAGACAATGGCACAGCTCAGGGCAGTTCAGATATTGAGGTCTTGGCGATTATGGACCAAGTCGACGTTCTTAATTGTACGGGATTTATATGTGTAACGAATCTTGCATGAACGGGTTCTCTGATCCCTCATAGACCTTGAATGCCCGTTTTGAGTGTTTGCTAGATTATAATGAAGCTTCAACTGTTTGCTACCACATTGGCTGTAACTGCCCTAGCTCAAGCCCAGAATTTTGGAGAGCACTGTTTACGTCAACAGTGTCTTGAGCTCTCCTGTTGAGCGACATGCTAACCTTCCAGGCCCTTCTTTCAGTGTGACATCCTCGAGGCTGTTGGCCTTGGCAACCGCCTGTCCAGCAACCTCTCGACTCTTTATGACGATACTCTGTCGGCTTATTGGCCCTTGGATAGCACACAAATTTCCCCAGCATGCATTTTCTTTCCGCAGTCCGCCGAGGAGGTCGCCACGGCCGTGGAGGTGCTGGGCGTGTCGGGCACCGATAACAACGACGGAAACTTGAAGGGTTGCAACCAGAGCTGCAAGTTCGCTGTGCGTGGTGCTGGGCACACTGCCAATCCGGGAGCCAACAACATCCGGGATGGCGTAACAATTGACTTCAGTGAGTTGGTGTAGACATCCAAAAGTCAAACAAAAGCCTAAAACCTGACTCATCTTACGCTAACCGACTGTACAGGCGCCATGAACACCACCATTTACCATGCCGACAAGACCCTCACCTCCATCCAACCCGGTGCCCACTGGGGTCCTGTCTACGAGGAGCTTTCAAAATTGTCGGTATCCTTATGCATAAAAATACCAGCTAATTGTTACTATCTACAAGACCACATGAATCTATATTCTGCTGTGTTCTGGAATCGCGTGGCTATGCACGTGATTTGCCCCCTCGCATGTTACGCAAACAATACAAAATTATTGTTGCCTGCGCGCACCGTACGTCGCGTGGAAAATGAGTCGCCGTTGGGGTCTGGTGAGTATAACAACCGGCCTGTGATGTCGAATTTTTGCCAAGGCCTGCCTGAAAATTGCTGGGGCTGCTTTCGATTGGCTAACGTGTTTGTCACATACCCGGGGTTTCCTCTGCCGTCTATAGCCTGCCGTCGAACGATGGTGGTGACAACGTCATTGCTGCTCTCGTTAGCAACACATTACAACTGTGTCGGTGTACCTGCTGTCTGTAAACCGTATGCATATCGAGGAATGGTCTGCACAATATGCTAAGCCTCGTTTCTGCGAAACAGCCAGCCAAGGATGTTCGTGTTTTCTGTTTGGGATGGGCTGCTGGGTCACTGCCTGTGGTGTGGTTGGTTGGTTGGTTGGTTGGCCATGAGAAATTGGTTGAAGTTCGCCACCGCTTCCTGCGGATTTCCTTTGTGAGATAAAAGGTACCCTTGTACTTTGGCGTGTGAAAGACTATTTATTGGTATTTGACTGGCAAAATCTTGCGCTAGGTTGTTAAGATCGACGTGTCTGGATTTAACGTTCGCCGATTGACACGATTGACACGATTGCTGCTTAGTGCTGTTATCAACTTGGACGGAGGGGAGTGTTTCCGATTGGAGTTGATACATGGTTTTGAACATCAACCTGGCAGATTCCTTGTCCATGTTCCCAAGGTAAACTTTCCTATCAACTCTTCCGTCTCGAAACAACGCTGTGTCTAGCTTCTCAATGGCGTTGGTGGTCATGACAAGAATGCGCCCTTCTGGGCTTGCCACCCCGTCCAGCAAATTTAGCAGCCCAGAAAGTGAACAGCCGGACCGCTTTTCAACCGAATCTGAATGTTCATCTTCGCTATCGCTCTCATCTTCCAAATCTGAATTTGATAGGGCGCGTCGACGCTGAAGGCCGATGGCATCAACATCCTCCAATAAAACGATACAGCGTTGTGGCAGTTGTGTGAACAGCGCCTTCAGCTCTATGTCACTGCGGAGGCTCGGAATCTCCAACATGTAAACGTCGAGATTGAATTCACTTGCCAAAGCCAGGCTGAGGGAAGATTTGCCCGTACCAGGAGGTCCATGTAGGAGATACCCTCGTCGATAGGGTACTCCGCGATCTCTGTAAAAATTCCTGGTTTGCGGGCGCAGATACTCTCGAATATCCTCGACGAGCCGGCTTTTTTCGCCTTCGTCCAAGTACACCGTACTTAGTGACCTTTGAGGCTTTACGATCGTTGTGTCCCAAAATGCCCGGCTGCCGAAATCACTGCCCCGGTGGATGTAGACAGCAACTGAGCCTTTGCGCTGTCCTTGTCTAAATTTATGACAATGGCGGAGGAACTTGTCGATTGGGTCTCGAGACCAACCTAGGCAGAGAATCTCTAACAGTTCCTCGTTCGAATCTGGCTTCCTGCTATTTTGGGGACCAGAGGGCTTCGCAAATCGGAGGCGGAGGAACAGAGGTTTACCGTCGTGGCAGAAGAACCTTGTTCCAAACTTGGAAGTGTATATAATCTGGCAGTCATGGGAATCGTCTCTCGTAGTTTTCTGGTGCCAGAAGGGAACTATGCAGCGATCGGCAGTCTCTGTGCGCGCTACCAGGGTACCGGTTCTCCTTTTGGCCAAGTCTTCGCTGCTGAGGTAGTTGATGACGTCCACATATAGGCGATCCTCGGCTGGTACAGACGCTAACACCGTAAAAAGAGGTATCACAATCCAACAGATACCATAGAATATACGTTTTGTGTGCTCAACCAGATGTAATATGGCGCCAGCTAGTGATAGCAGCCCTAATAAAAAGGGAAAATTCATTCTCAGTGTGAATTTCTGAGCGAGGTCTGCCAGTGCAGTTCCCGCCGCAGCGGTTCCGCTGATTAGGTTCGCAAGTGTTGACATATCCCAGCTGAAGATTGTAACACAATGGGACAAATAAATTGAAAGTTGAAAATTGGAAGCTGTGGATGTGGCAAAACCTTAAAGACAAAAGGGCTCGAATTATCAATGTCATGCGGCCAGAACCAGAATTGTAGTTAATTTGAAACCAAGTATTTTCTGGACTGTTGTAAGCAGATCCTCAAGAGAAACGATGTGGCAATGTGGGCAGCGTCCATATGCGCGATGCTTTGATGAGATTATTTATACCCTTGATTAAAAGCTGTTCCTTGCAAACCTCGTCACCATAACCACGAAGTGACCAGCCGGGGCTAGGCTGAGATAAAATGCGGCCCATGGTGTGTGCCTCAAAGCTAAATCGATTGTAAGTTAGATAAACTTAAGGGTGCGGTACCCCCTGTCAATAAATCATGCGGACTGGGCAAACTTGAGGCCTCAGACCATGGTTCAGGTATTGCGTTACCTGAAAGCGCCCTTCGCTTGCCTGAACTTCAGGGTGGTATGACGGCAGTGGGAGAGAGTCTTCTGGACAGGGCTACCTTGTATTTGGAACAGACTGCAAATGTACTCAGGAGATAGATAGACGCAAGTTACAGCGAGACGTACAACTTATTCGTTTCAAGCTTGATCCATACGCGTAGACGAGGTCTATGGACAGTATTAATGACAAGATTGCTCAAGAATCTCTGCTCAGGACTCTTTGTCTGCTGCCCCCGCTATTGTGCAGTCTCGAACGGCTAGCCTTGCACTGAGAAACCTTTGGCCAAGGCAAGCGATATACCGAATATGCACGCCTATTGGACTCGCAGACAGCCGCTCCCGGTCTGGTCTCTTGGTATCTTGGCAATCTCACCCTCCGCTTCTTAGGCATTATAAATTTCATCCCTAAGGATGAGGCCCCCTTGCCAATGCGTGGTTAGAGTTGTCATAAAAGTGCCTGCCTAGCTTAAGCGAAAAGCCTGTCTTGGCTACATTCGGTCGCCGGCTGGTTACAGGATTGCAACGCTAGCTATCCTGTTGGTACTACCAGGTACGTTCCTACCAGTTAACATTTAAAGTCCCTTTTAACGGCATCCATCCCAATTGGCCTACATCTCAAGATTACATGCAATTAGAAAGCACATTAATGCTAGTTAATATTCTCAAGGCGCAGGCAGGGATAGGATGACAAACTATGGAATTTCACATAAGTTTTACCTTCACATCGGCTTTCGGTGTTTGTCAAAGGGGTAATACTATCTTGAGAGATTTAGATCCCTCGATTGACTTTTGGACATTGCGAGACTGTTCCAGACTTTTCTTGTTACAAAGTTTGCTTTCGACGTTTTGTTTTGTTTTTGTTGAGATACGAGTCTGATGGTGAAGGGCTTAGAAGGTAAGTCGGGACCTCCCGGCGCTGAAGCGGGCCGTTTAGGGTCGGTTGCCAATAGGAACGGGTCCGGTTCAAGTTTATCGGGACCCTATTTCGACCCCGCCCAGTGCAGGCCACAACTGTCCCAAACGGCAGCTTGTGGGGATTAACCTCAACCTTAGCTACCATCTGTTAACACTTTCAATTGTAAGTAATGACGAATGGCGATGGAGAGTTTTTTCGGTGTGATCGGCCTAGTTCTGCTCACTGCCCCTCCCAAACCCCTGTTTTTGGCCCTGGCTTTGTGCTTCTAATTTTGTGCCACCACCTGTCCCTGCTTTTGATCGATTTGCTGTCAAACAGCGAACGTGGGCACCAATGACGGGAACGGCGGATGTCCCCTCCCTGGCGTGCGTCTACCAATGTATCCTTGACATTTCCTAGAGGGACCATGACGACGTCTTTGCCAAGCAAACGAACTTGTTTGAAGTGTCACCAAAATAATCCAGAATCATTGTCTTCACTTGATCATTAGCATCCTGCCAACATGTTTTTTTCTTTCGCGGTTCCGACCCCGGTCTGTACTTCTATCCCATATCTCCCTTACTAGACTATCGCATTGGACAGCTGTCTATGCTTGACGTTCCGATATGATCAGAATAGATAGACGCGAGACTAGGCGCAAAGCAACTGCCAAATCTAGCTCTACATTATTTCGGTTGCCTTGCTCGAGTTCAGGGGGCCGCTCATCGCCTCAAAATACGAAACGAACCAATCAAAGCCCTTGTTTCCGGTGATAAGCCCATCGTGCCCCACCTTGGGGTCAGCCTTCCCATCCAGAAGAAATCATGGTGAGGCCAACACAGGCACCGGAAACATAAACTGGATTCCTAACCAAACCCCATGTAATGGCTTTGATTCCGATTTGCTTCACGGGTCACATCCGACTTGGAACAGATGTCACGATTCTCTTGGCCACCTGTATTATCAAAACGGTAATTCGGGTCATGGAGCCGCTCAGACCAGATCAGGTCGTTGGTGCCTTTGCTTGGCGTGGTTCGCCAACACGACTGTGCAAGGGTTGGGTTCCTTTCAAAGGTATCATTCTGTTGAATTAGTAACCGTGACTTCAGCAGAACTTATTCACCTGGTAAGAAAGCCTCGCATACGCAAGCAATGAGGCTTGGCGTAGTTCGTTGGTCAGGAATATTGAGGTGAGTCATGCCGGTGATATGACGCATGCGATTGAAATGGACTTCCCTTCCTGAGCTGGTCATATCAAGACATCGCCAGCGTTTGCAAACCAAGGAATGGTACCAGTGTCCGTTTGCGGGTTTCTGTGGGGGAAAAGAAATAGCCTTTTTATCAAAAAATCGTAGGAGAAAAGAGGGGAGGGGGAGGAATACAATGCTACTCACTAGGGCGCTCCCATCAGTAACCTTGATTTGCTCAGAAACAACCAGCCCCGCGACATAGGGGTCAGGGGCTGGTCTCATGCCACCCGATGGCGAGCGTGTGTAAGGCAAAGTAGATGCTTTTCTCTTCACTGCTGGCGCCCCTGGATGACGAGGAGCCTCTGCCGCCGGTTAATCGAGTCAGTGATGGTGTCCAACCGACGGCATTACAAGCTGGCGCCATGGGTGAAGTCGAAAAGGTTCTTGGTACGGCCGTTTCCTGCCCGCCGTGATCGAGGACTACGCATGTGTCTTCGACCGCGTCGATCCCTGGGGTGCGGTTCCCGGTCC
This sequence comes from Pyricularia pennisetigena, assembly GCF_004337985.1. Classification (NCBI taxonomy): domain Eukaryota; kingdom Fungi; phylum Ascomycota; class Sordariomycetes; order Magnaporthales; family Pyriculariaceae; genus Pyricularia; species Pyricularia pennisetigena. Next base: position 8,473 of record NW_021940930.1, on the reverse strand, counting down.
GAACCACGACTGGGGGAGCTGTCTGCACGGAGTGGCGCGGCAAACGGGCTGTACCGTGCATTCTCCGATAGGGACCTATTTCTCTTCATCAGACATTGGATTTTTCGTCTTTTTTTTCTTTTTAGGAAGGTGAATAAATGTGTGCAGGTGGCTTGGCTATCTATAGTTCTTTTGTCTCCTGGTCCGACGCTGCCTGGGCATCTGAAAAGGAAACGAGTTCTGTATGTGGAAGTGATAGAAGATGTTTGAGCCGGTAACGTTGGGCCCCACATCTCCGACCCCCCTAAAGTCCGGCCCCTTTGAAAAATGTAACGACGAAATACCCCTTTTATAAACCGATTTAAATATAAAACTATCAACGCACAATAATACAGTCATTGTCAGGCTCTCCCGGTTCGCTAACCTCTTCTCCATCGTTCCAATCCTTTAAACAGTCCCTATTATTTTCCTGTGCTTTATAAACGTTTTTTTTGCTGACCAAAAGCTCGTTGGGATCCGGAATTACCCTTTTCCTTTTGATCGGCCGTACCGCCTCCAATTTTGCTTTTAACAAACTGATTTTTTGCTGAGCTTCAGCCAATAAGGTATCCTTGGTTTCGAAGCTTTTTTGGACTTTTGCAAACAAAAGCCGTGAAGTGGCGCTACTTTTTTCGGACCGGGAAATTTCCTGTAGTTGAAGTCGAATATCTCGGGTCGTTTTAGGGGTTTTCCAAATAAGTAAAGATTGGTTGTTAATTTTTTGGGTTGGATTTCCCGGTGTTTTATCCCTTTTGAAGCCGTTATTTTTACCTTTTTCGACGTTGACGTTGCTATTTTCTAATAAAAAAGGGTTTAAAAGTGGTTTTGCCAAGTTCACCAGCCATAACCCCGTCGTACGCCAACCAGATTGAATGGTTTTTGCTATAAATGCTTTTGATCTGGCTTTTCGATAGCAAAGTAGAAAGTTTCGTTTCCCAACAACCGTTGAACAGCAAAACTGGGTTACAAATCCCAGGTGACGTCGATAAGCTTCCTTTAACGGCCCAAAAACCGATAAATCCAACGGTTGAAGAACGTGCGACGAATGAGGAGGTAAATATAAAAGCTGAATATTATTTTGGAGGCAAACAAGCATAAACTCGTCGCTGACGTGTGATCCGTGGCCGTCGAGAACTAATAAACGCTTTTCAGGAGTTAAAGGTTGGGTATTTGGAATAAACACCTTTTTTAACCATTCGATACCTGTTTCATTATTTGTCCACCCGTTTTCTGTTGCATGAAATTGCCAGGTATCGAAAGGACTTAAATCAGCTGGAAACCATTGTTGCTGTACGTTTTTCCCCTTAAATATAACGAGGGGAGGTATAACAGCCCCCGTAGCTGATACACATTCGATTATGCTCGTCCAACCCCGCGTTCCAGGCTCTTTTCGCTGTAATGGCCGGATTTTATTACGCCCTAACACCAGGCCATTAGATCCTTTGCCTTCCATTATACCTGTTTCGTCCATATTCCAACGGTTGGCCGGTTTTATAGTATCGATAACGGGATTTTTCAAATAGGACCACCAAGATTTAATTACCTCGGTTGTAGCCCCATTAACCCGGGCATTTTCTATTCGCCGGGGCCTTTGGGTTTTCAAAATTGGATATCGGGCTATAAAACGGCTAACCCAATGTTTCCCAAGGCTTTTTCTTTCTCCGGCGGCCTGAAGAATTCGTTCCGCAAAATAGCGTAGTTCTTGATGCGTTGGCGGAAGGCCTAACGCGGCCTGCGCAAGTACCCAATCTGCCAAATAGGTCTCCTGCTCCTGTGAAAGCCTTTGACAAAATCTTTTCGCTTGTTGAATTGACTGGGCCCCCTTTAAACGATCGTGAAGGGTACTCCGAGGAATACCCCATTTTTGCGAGGTTTTGTGAACTGATTTGCCATTTCTTATGTCAGAAATGGCAGCAAGAAGCTGATTTTCAGTGTACTGTTTCATTGGAAAGTTTGGAGCAAGAATCTTCAAAATGCAAGTTCTAAAGTGAAAAATTCGTCTAGATATTTATAAAATAAAACAAAGGGTTGACGTGGCTGAGTAGATATTTTTAGGGGCCGGACTTTAGGGGGGTCGGAGATGTGGAGCCCAACGTTAACGACAGTTAACAAGACGAATATGGTGGGATGGGCCGACATAGAACGCAGTATGGATTCGATATGGGTGGTTTGTTGTCAGAAGTTGTCATCATGATCTTCTAGGATTATATCTACCTCAGTGCTATGGGAGCCAGGGGACAATACTATACACGATCCATAAAAATTCAGGAGACTGATACAAACTTCTTGTTGCCTGCTGCCACAGCCCATAGATGAGAAGGGTAGTAAAATCACGCTCTGCAGGAATATCGAAGTAGTATTCTATTGTCAGGAGGAGTGTGACCCACCTGGTCTTCCTGGGCCCAGCTCTTGGTCGTAACAGTGGCCAAGGCGAAAAGTCAACAGTATGCATAGCCGGGAGGCGAGCAGGCCGTGGCTGGCATCCCCAAGATTTACAGAAAACATATGTCACGAGCGAGGGGAACAGGGCGCCTAACTCATGGTTACTTGAAACAGACATCACATGGACTAGAGACCGTTTAGGAGATTGCGGATGGCAAGAATACAGGGCAAGCAGACTTCGCAGATAGCGGATGACTTTTATTGGATACCATTGCAATAAAGAGGTAGATAAATCGTATTGATCCAGATCTCATTAGTCAGCTATCCGACATTTATAAATCTGTAGGTTTTGTTCATGTTATCCCCGACGGCTGTTTGTTGCGGGCATGATGATTCAGAATTGCGCATGCCGTTCTGCGAATGTGGTTGGGTGGCTGCGTTTGCTTGCATGCTTCTTCTATGGCCAACCCCACAGCCTTGAACCGTACTGCCGCTCCGAGCCACCGTCTGGACATTTACAGTCTGGGATGACTCCTTAGCATCGAGCTTCTTCTGTAGTTCGATCACCTCCAGGGCTTTCTTCTGCAACTGCTGTTTCACACCCTCGTACGCCAGCCTCCACCCAGCCCTTGCGCGCTCCTCTTGACGTTGTAGCCGAAGCTCTGCCATTAGATCATGATGGAAATTGAGTTGTTGCGAGGTCATCTTCGCAAGTATCGCTTCCCAAACCTGCGAAACTTGCTTTATTTCCAACATCTGCATGTCGATAGTCGTGTCTTCAGGGTTAGATACGGATTTTGAGCCCATCTTGTTGGGTATTGAGTCGAGTGACAACTGATCAGGCGCCTTGCGCTTTCTCTTTGGTGCGGCAGTCCTCTGAGAAGTTTTACTCGCGGTATCCACGGAAGCGGGTGCTTCCGCTGCATTATCTAACATTTTTGACAACAGCGTCAGATAGATTTGCGACAGGCTTGGAGAAATTGATGCTTACTATTGGTTGGTCCACGCCGCGCTGATGGCAGGGCTGTGCGCTCTAAGATGTCAACTGGTGTTAGAGCTGTCCACGAGATATATTTATTTTTTTGGAGAAATATGGCTCCATACTGGCGGGCAGAAGGTTCTGCTGCAGTCCATCGGGCTGGGACATAGTTCCCAACCTCGCAGAGCTGCCAATGAAAGAACTTTGATCAAACTAAGTACAAGCCTGAGAATGGCTGCTATGGGGAAAGAGCGGCTGGGATAGTATAGATTGAATGGCAGTAATTAGATGCCTGGGATCTTAAATACTTTTTGTCATTTCGAACCTGCAACGCATCCATAAATTTTCCAATTCTTGAACATTATTCCAAGAACCAGGCAACCAAAAAGAAATGCGCTAAATGAGTCAACCTCTCCAAAGACTGCGCCCAAACTGTTGGGAATGATGACTGAAAGCAGAAATTTCATTCTTGGCTCGCACTCTCTACATGAAAGAAACCAGAAACGGCAACGTAATCTCGGGGAGGCCGAGCACAAACACTCGGGAGCGCGTCCGGCCTCTCCCTGGGATCTTTTTGGGACCAATCAGCCGCGAGAGTCAAGACCGGGTCTTGAAGCCGCTCGGGCCAGATTAGATCGTTGGTGGTTGCCTTTGTTTGTCATGGTTTGCCAACACGGCTGTGCAAGGGTTGAATTCCTGTGAAAGGTATTACGGCGCTGGGGTATGAATTGCGTTAAAACTGGTCATACTTTTACGGCGCATTACCAAAGCAGGTTCTTTCGCCCATTTACTTAGTGCAGAAATGTGCCAAGAGAAAATACCCCTGAACACTGCATGACCTCCTTTTGTCAACCTACACCGCATTCGCAAAGCAAGGAGGGCGAAGAATCTTGCCAAGTGCAGATCGAGAGGAACATATCCAAGTTGAGTGCCGGGATGCTCCGTGGAGGTGAAGGCCAATAGGAACAAGCTGGTCAAAAGGTTCCCGCAGAAAAGTCAGCATTAAATTCACCCCTGATTCTTCAACCACATTGATGATGATATCGATGATCCGTAGGGATTCCAAGACAAGGCTTCAATACGTCATATCCCAGCCTCGCACCGATCAATCAGTGTGCCTTCTTTTTTGATCGTGGCCGACCAATCGCTTCCACAAAAATCAAATAGGCCTGTTTCGAAGCCGATTGCAATTTCAAGTGGCGTGCGCCCGACTTCTATGTGAAGTGACCGAAGCAGTAAATACTGCCGCTGCCGATTGGCATTGGATGAGGCATAGCTTGACGGAGAACCGGATGGTATTCCGTATGCAGGGGTAAGTAAACATTGCTGCCTGATAGCAGCCTTTTGGCCCGGCCAGATTTGGAAGTGGACAAATTAGCTTAACTCTTGTCGTTAGCTTCCATCTGGAATGTAGTAAAAAACTGCAATGAGGTGTTTGATGATGGATGCAAGTCAGCCCTCCAGAAGAGGTTGTCTGTATTACTCTCAGGTACATCACTTAACTGCAAACATAGTTCGACACTCAACTGTCATAATTCGTTTTTTTAAAACCAGCGGCTCTTTCCATTCATCTTCACATGAATCACACCAGGATTTACTTGCAACTTCCCAAAAGCTAGGTAAGGGAAAGCCCAAAACGCCTCATGCTTGCTGGGTGACGCTGAACCGCCCGCTGACTACGATAGATGAGTCAAAGTCACTTTACGGCATGGATTGTTTTTATCGGCTCGTTTTGCCCGAAAAATGCATGCCTTTGAGCCGCAACTCATTGGTTCGCTCGTGCAGTCCGCAAAAAGAAGGCAACCGACTAGCCTTTGGAAAGCCAAAGGCAAGGTTATGCGGTATATGATTGACATATAAAGCCCAGCTATCATCATCGTCTGTTTGCGTCTCTTATTTCAGTAACGCAGACCGTAAATCACCTTTTGTATGACTGTTTTTCCCCAGAGCATTGGGGTGAGGAAATATGCCGAACAATCAGACTGATCAATGCCCGCAACCGGCTGGCATTAGACGGACATCCAGTCAACATCTTCCTCAATATGTTGGATCCCTTAGGCGGGGAGCTGGAGCATCAGAATCAAGAGGTTCCTCTACCCCAAACGCGGACCGCGACGCTGGCCTAGACAAGCCGAGAGCTAAGAGGCAAAAGTGGTCTCCTTCACAAGAACCAGCCTTGTCAACCAATGCGACAAACGCGTCGTCAAGTCCCAGAGGTACCCCTTCAACTGCCCAAGCAACGACAGCAACCGCACATCAAGGAACAGCAGAAGAACCGGCTACAGATCCCAACAATGGTTTCGAACCCATGCCCCGGGCGCGCAAATCACGTTGGCAGGATGGAACCCCGGGAATGACAAACTCACAGGCGGCGGTGGGAGCCCCCACCACTCAAACGCGCGGAGCAACAAATAATGCGCGTGTTGGGCCATCGGGCCAACAGAGCCGGCGCGCTTTGGGCTCAAGGGGAGGTGGCGGGGTCAGCGACGCCACCGGTGAAGTCGAAAAGGTCAACGAGTTGGTAAAGCAGCCAGAGACGCGTCCTATAGGTCAGGAGCAGTTGGTGGCTGAGGCAAAAGGCGTATATGCTGGGTAAGTCTCGGCCCCGGCGTGGACCAAAGCACAAGATACGGGCGGCCTCCCGCCTGCCTGCCTGCCTGCCGAAAGGGGGGTCCGTGTGACAAGAAGCCTTATTGCCTGCATTCGAGTGGGTCATCTGGAGGGAGGCTGCCATCTGAGATCCATGTCGTACTAATTTTGCTATAATCTAGTCTTGTTGTGGTCGAGAACAAATGCATAGAGGTCGACAATGCACAAAGGTCGCTCAATAACGATTCGGGTTCCCCCAAGCTCAACACCGACCAATGGCAGGCTCTCATTGCCTTGCACCGGACGTTGCTACACGAGCACCACGACTTTTTTCTCGCCTCGCAGCATCCTTCGGCAAGCCCAGCGCTGAAACGACTTGCCGCCAAATATGCAATGCCGGCGCGCATGTGGCGACACGGCATCCATAGTTTGTAAGACTTCATGAGAATTTCGTCACGGTTTTCTTTTCTTTTTTCTTTTTTTTATACGAGGCAGGCGAGACTGACCTTTGCTCTACTTGAAGTTTGGAGCTGTTGAGGCACCGTTTACCACATTCACTTGAGTACATGCTCACATTCATCTACTCCTCGTACTCTATGATGGCACTTTTGTATGAAACTGTGCCAGCTTTTGAATATACTTGGATAGAATGTTTGGGAGACCTTTCACGATATAGGTGAGTATGCCCCTTTCTGTGTTCCGCTCCTTTGAAAAATTGCCCGCCTAATTGGTATTGCGTGAGTCTAGAATGGCCATCGAAGACGACGACGTTCGCGACAGGGAGGTCTGGACAGCTGTTTCTCGCGGCTGGTACTCGCGAGCTAGCGATAAGGCGCCCAGCACTGGACGCCTGTATCACCATCTAGCAATTTTGGCGAGACCTAATGTTTTAGCACAGCTTTTTTACTACGCCAAAAGCTTGTGTGTACCCATTCCCTTCAGCAGCGCCAGGGACTCAATTCTCACCCTTTTCGAACCCATTATGGCTGGCACACACGGTAACCTGCAACCCGTTGATCGTGCGCTGGTCAGGTGTCACGGGACTTTCTTCACCGGCAAGGGCACCGAAGATCTCGAAGATGCGCGCAATGAATTTCTTTCGAACCTCGACCTGGCCGTGGCCAAGGGCGCACGCCGCTGGCTGGAGGCAGGATATCAAATCGCCGTGACAAATCTTTGTGCACTTTTGGACTACGGCCTGCCTACCAACGTTCTCATGAGGGCACTTGACGCTTCGACCAAAGACAGTCCCAAGCGGAAAATCGTAGTTGGGGATGAGCCGGCTTCGGCTAAGTCCCAAGAAGCTTCAGAGACGCAAAAACCGACCAATACTGATGATAAAAATGCTCCAATTGCCACCGCCACGGAGGCCAAAGATGACGTGGTCGACCTTTCCAAGCGCTTTAAAGAAGTTCTCCAATTTGTGGAAAGCACAGATACAATTGTTCTTTCACGGCTGGGGGATTTGAACATACTTGCTTATCTCAACGTTAGACTCATGTTCTTGCGTCAGATGGCCATCCTGAAGGGCCCAGGCGGGGCTGAGGCTAAACCACCAGCGATGTCGCATCTCGAGGCTTCTTTCCCTTGGCATCTGCTCAGTTTATGCTTAAACTCTTTTGCAGCGGGTTTTGAGACTCCCAAGAAATACGAGACGAGCGAGTTCCCCCGCACGGCCGAGAGGAGGCCGCTTCCCGAGGATTGGGCAATGCGAGGGCTTGTGTGGGCGGAGATGGCCTTCCCGGCCGACCATTTCAGAGTCAATGAAAACATGGAAGAAGACGAGAGGACGTTTGAAACCCCATCGATGAAAGATCAGCGTCGTGAGAGGTGTCTATGGCTCGCTTACCAAATCGCCCAGATTGAAACGTCAGAGGACGGCGTCAAAGAGGGACGTTGGATCACGTATAATGCTGACACAAAGAAATTTCGACCGGCTGCTCAGTACGTGTCGGACGTTGAAATACGTCCTTCCGTCACCAAGGCCACGTACGAGGATGTCCTCCCAGAGGAGCCCACATTGTCAGTGCGAGAGCAAGAAAACAAAAAGCCAACCATTCAGTCTGCTGAGAAGAGTCGTGATAGTAGTTAGGAACTCAAGTTATTACTGGTGATGAGGAGGTATAAATATATAAGGCCAATCCTTCTCCAAGCCCACTGACGACAGAACTGAGGAGGCGCTTCAGGATTTTAGTGAACACGAGTGTCAGACAGAGGATGATTCTTTTACCCTTCACGATCTGAAGAATTGCCGCCAAGGTGTATGTTCCCCAATGGAGGACCGATTGGACTCTTGTGCACAGGACTCATCGACAGGGATGGAAGACGGACTGGGCCATTGGATTGTGGGACGGGTTTGGGCTGATGGTCGGAAGCGTCTCGGGTCGGGAAAGCCTGGGGAAAAAGAGAATCCCTTAGACCAACGAGGATTTTCCCGTCAACCTCGAGAGCGCTTGATCGATGCGAGATGACCTCCAGGAACTGTATCGTCTTATCGAAAAGGTA
>NW_021940929.1:93050-154310 GCF_004337985.1 Pyricularia pennisetigena | reverse complement strand
AAACACCAACTGCGCATTTGAAAAGTGGCAAACTCGAGGATCGCAGCGTCCTTTTGCTGGACCCGGGGTTTTGGTTCTTATCACCACCTTGGCAAAGCTCCATCCCTGTTTTTTTTGCGACGGAGTAGCATTTCGACGGATATTAATGGCACTAAAATCCCACTTTTTCGAATCGTGTTGCTAACGTTTTTTCTTCCTAGGTTGGATATAATATTACTTAATAATATTATACTATATATGGATAATTTGGAAAAATACGAAAATAATCGCATTTAAATAAAATACGGATTGGCCGTTTTTACGGCGGGCCTGGAATTTGCCGCAAATTCCGCATTTATTACGCCGGGAAATTACATTTTCGACGCCGAGGCGATTGGCGCCCCAAAAAGGTTATAAACGGTAACCAAGGCCCAATTAAACGCCCGGATTTAAATTTATATAAATAATACCTCGGTTATTTGGAATTTTAAAAACGTCGCGCCGCGTTTATCCCAATAAGTTTTCCTGGAATTTTATAATTTTATTAATTTATTTCGAAAATATGATAACAAAATTCGGGCCCGTGAATATTTTGGATATTAGGGAATTCCGGGAAATAACCTGGCTAACGAATTGGCCAAAACCGGTTCCGCCGGACCGCCGGACCCAAACCCGAAAATCTACCAAATAATTTATAACGGTATCGGTACGGTTTTTAAAATTATTTTTTCGAATATTGAAAAGAATTGGTGCCGTAAAAGTTTTTATAAACGGTCCCCCGTATATAAAAAATGGAATTTCCAATATATACCGAAAAAAAACCCGAAAGATTGCGTTTGCCAAAACCCCTATTAGGCTACTATTTGGTTATAAAAACCAATTATGGCGATTTTAAAACCTATTTTAACCGTTTTAACCACCAAAATGCAAATATATCGCGTATTTGGTATTGGAAAAGAATTTCCCCTAAATACCCGGTATATTACCGCTATTTGTGGACGGTATAAAAAAATGGGCCGTAATTTAATAACGACCGGCCGGCCGGGCCGCCAAACCGCGCCCAACGTCGGAAAGCTTTCCAAACAAATTTCGGGCAACCGAAAAATTTTAAAACGTTTTCGATAACCACCAATTATTTTAACGCCCGCCCCAAAAAGGCCCGCTAACGTCCCGCACGCCACGAACGTATTTTACGTTAAAAAACACCGATTATAAACGATTCGAACCCGGACAAATAATAAACCTATTGTTATTTTACCCACATTGTACGGCCCAAACCGTTAAACGAATTTTCCGTGCATTTTCAAATACGGGGTCGCGTTAATAAATTAACCTTTCAAAGAGGACCGGGCCCGAACCCGGTTAGATACGATCCGTTTTTACCTTTTTTATTTCCCCCTATATAAATAAAAAAGAAAAAACGCGCGCCGAAATACTTTTCGGGAGGTTGCTAACGGCCGGCTAATAAACCGGGCCGAGCCCGGCGTTAAATAATAATAATAATAATAATAATAATAATATTATTATTATTATTATTATTATTATTATTATTATTATTATTATTATTATTATTATTATTATTATTATTATTATTATTATTATTACTATTATTATTGTAAACGTTGTCTTTTATTTAATTTATTTGAACGAATATATTTATTTGGTTGGGTTTATATAGTCGAACAAACTTCAGTACAATACCAATTTAATCCTAGGAAAATAAAATAAATAAATATTATATGTTTAATAAAACGCGGAAACAAAACCGTTGCTAATAATTTAATGGCATTCGGCCCAATTTGAATTCAATATAATTAATTGTTTTACTAAAAATTAGGATGCACGCCTTTATAATTAATTGCGGTGGTTTAATACGCGATATATCCCTGATCCGGCGCGTAAATACCGGATCCGGCGCGTTCGGGCTACCGCCGGGAATAAAATAAATTAAAAATAAAACAAAATTAAATTAATAAAGAAAATGGGATTGAAAAACGTAAAAGAATATAATTTTGAAAATTTGCGGCCGTTTGGTTATATTTTTTAATTATTACCGATATAATTTTCGTTTTTTAAATTTTTCTTTTTTAATATTTCGGGCGATTTGGTATTATTGCGGCGCGATTTTACCAATTGTACCGTGGTTTTGGCGTTCGCAATGCGCAAATTAATATTGCAATTAAATTTGTTTCAATTTAATTCGTTTAAATAATTTTGGTTTCGAAGTTTGGTCTTGCACCGTTTTTGAATTTTTTCGCCGCAAATATTAAAAATTATGGCCGATTCCATTTAGGGCGGTTTTTCGCAATATAATAGCGACGATAATTTTGGAAACCCGGTATTTACCCCCGAAAATTAAACCAAATTAAGAATTTTTAACTGGAAAAAAAAACTTTCGAAAATTGGAATCTTTTGGACAAATACCGGAAACTAAATTGATTCTTTAATTTTAAACTAAATTTGTGTTAAGTTTCTTTTAAAAAAAAGAGTTTTGCAGGCGTTTTTACGGAAATAATAGCCCGATAACGTAATAAATGGAAAAAACAAAAAACCGCCGTATTACCGTTCGCCAGAAAAAAACAATAATTGCAAATCGCCATTAAATTTTAACGATAAATTATAAAATTAAATTTTATTTTTGGTTAAATTGGCGCGAAATCAACCAAATTGGTTATTAATTTGCCAACGCCGGTTTTAATACGGCGAAACGCGTTGTGAAACGCGTTTCCGAAACGTATTGCTAATTTTATATTATATCAATAATAAATAATAAAAATCATAATGAATTAATTTATTATAGTTACGAGGAAAGTTTGGCCAAAAACGGTAAGTTAAAATATTGGAATTATTATTATAGATACCGCAAATGCAAAATAATATAAACGGAACAAACCTTTTTTTTAAACCGCGATTTTTGATTAATCAATTAATTTTCCAATTTTCGCTTTATAATTATCGTTTTTATTATTATTCGCCAAAATAAAAATACCAAAATACGTTACAAATGTTTTATTGGCGATCGCGTTTATTTCGTGGTTAATTTTCCGCAAATCCAGCAAAATTTCCGCGACGGTATAATTGGAATTGCGGATGCGAAAATTGATATTTTTTAAATAAATGGCGTAAAAATGTTAATTATTTATATAATTGGAAAAAACTTAAAACGCGAATTTGAAAAAAGTTTGGGGAAAAGAAATGCCTATTGCAGTTTAACAATAATGATAATCGAATTTAATTAGTTTTTTCTATTTTTTCGGACGTTTTATATATTTTCCGGCGGTATTTTGGTAGGGCGTTTTCTTAAATTAGAATACTTTTTTGCGCCGCAATTAATCCCATTTTTTAACAATTTTAAATGAAAGTTTTTTTTTATTTTAAATCTTTTTTTTTATTTGCGCCATATATAATTAATAAATCCCAAATTTAACAAATATATCATATATTTGATAATTGCACGGTAATTATAATGTTTACGGGGTAAAAGTGGCAAATGTTCCGCGAACCCAAATATATAAATTTAATATATTCTATTTATATATTTATATTTTTAATACGTCGTATCAATTTAATAATTTTCGAAAATATTTAAATTGCTATCTTATAAACGTTTTCGTTAAACCGTCCGCAAATATAAAATTAGTTAATAGGTATTTTACCGCAATTTTTCCGTTTTACGTTTATTACCGTAATTATATATTTTATATATCGATATATTTAAATTTCGTTAAAAACTTTGTATTTTGCCCCATTACCAACCGAATTATTTGTATATTACTATAAAATATTTTTATTGCGTTAAAAATATTTAAATTAAAATCGTTCAATAATTTTTTAAACGCAATGGTTTCTTTTGCAATTAAACCCAAAATTAACAATTTAAATTCCGTGGATAATGTGGAAATAATTGTTTGTTTTAAAAATTCCCAGTATATTAAACCATAACCGATTATAAATATAAAACCTTGTAAATTGCGTTTAATTTTAACGCAATTGGTAACCAATACGTCGGACGCGATTATTAAAAAATTGTAAATTTCCCAAAATCCGAAACGAATTATTAAAAAACGCGTCGAAAAAAATAACGTATGGTTTAATTTGCCGTATTTATATGTTTTTGGGATGGGTTGGTTAAATACCTAAATAAATTTAAAACGGCGAAAATAATATTAAAACGGATTATTACGGTTATATACATTAAATTTCCCATTTTTTCCTAATATACCCGGATAAAATATTTATTTTCCGGTTCGTTTCGGTTAAATAATAATTTCGTTACCGGATAAAATATTGCGGGGAAAAATTTATCCATTTTGTATAATTTGTATTTTTGCGCCAATTTTTTTATATATGAATTGTATGCAAAATAAATGCACCGTTATTCTCGGTTCCTAATAGTTTTTATATTTATTTAAAACCATTGCAAATTTTTGGCCGGCGGGGAATTGTATTTTTTTAGAAACCGATGCAAAGATTTTTTTTCCCCTATCGTTGTTTTTTTTATAATATATTTTCAAAAAATCGTTAATATAAAAACGATAATAATTTTATAATTTTTGGAATAAAACAAATATAATTTTTTTGCGTTTGGTTTTAGGCCAAGATTGTAAAACAAATTGGAAAGGCGTTAATATTATAACAAAACCGATTCTTTCAGACCATATAAGATTATTAATAAAAATATAAATATACTTGCCTTTTTAAATTTTGGGGGTAGTAAATACTATATTAATTTCTGGTTTTAAACGAATTTGGTATTAAAATAAATTCTTTTTATATTTATTTGTTTTATTCCCATATTCTGCTCCGCAATTATAATTAATACCGTGCGGAACAATTTAACGGCGAAAGTTATTGCATATATATTTCCAATTGTAATTTTTTGCAAATTGTTTTTGACGCAAATTCGTATTTTGCATTTAATTACTTAACCGTCCTGGTTAAATTTATATAAAAAAACCCATTTAAATAATATAAATCTAATTGTTTTCGGGCATTTTGTGGATCGAACCTTTTTGTAAACCTTTTTAACGTGAAAATTGCCCATTTTGTCGCCTATTGCGTATAAAAAATCGTTTTTTAATGGATATTTAAATATAATTCTGTAATTTTTGGATAATGGCGGAAAATCGCTCGAATATTCAGATTTTTTCGCGTTATATATATTAAAACCTGTTTTTTCCCTTTTGGGATTAATTGGTTATTTTTGAAAAAAAATGGCGGCGATTGCAAACACGTTATACGTTATAATTTGCATGTTTTCGTATTTCGGGTTATAATATATAATCTTTTTAAAATTTCGCCAATCCTGTTCCGCAATCGTTTTATTTATATATATAAAAATTGCAAATATCCTTTTTATTTTATCGTTATTTCGATTATTCTTGTTTATTGGCGGACCCCATTATTTATTTGCAAATTTTATTAATTTACCGCGGTGTTTTATCGCGGTTCGCAATAGGATTTTTACATTTATTCAAAGTTTTGGTAAATAACTTTATTATGGTGGTAAAAATGGTTTTTCCACCCTTTTAACGGTATAATGGTCCATATTACGGTATTAATTTCCGGAAATACTTTTTGTTAAAATTCCTTTTTCCGGGCTTTTGAAAAATTTAAATGTAATTTTTGGGGTTTTAAAACCAATATTTAATTTTCGGTTTTTTTTTTAATATTTGCTCCGCAATTGTAAAAACAATCGTATATCTTTTTTCGACGGGTAATCCAACGAAGTTTTCAACGTTTTGGGCGTATTTAGTTTTTGTATCCCATTTATCGACGGTAAAATGGATTATTTCGGGAAAAAACAATGTTTTTCCGTTTAAAAAATTGAAAAATAATAATTTGTTAAACGTTACGTCGCAAATTGTAATTAGGCGACGTAAAAATGGAACTCAAATCCGGTAAATGGTACTTAAAATAGATTTTACAAAATAACCGATATACGCCTTTGCGTTAATTTTGTAATATTTGCGGTTCGTTATTTGTAATTATCCTTTATATACCGCATAAATCTTGCATTTATACGTAACCACGCCGTATTATAAAAATTTATATTTATTTATATCGTTTTTTTTAACGTTTGTATATTTGCTGGTAAATAATTCTAAATAATTCAAAAATGCGTAATTATTTATTTATACAAAATTTTGATGGGTAATTTGAATTTTAGTTTTGCGCGAAATAATTTATGATTTAACCAAACGGCCGTTTTCGCCGTTTTTGGCCACAAATTAATGGGAAAATATACACCGAATAATATTACCAAAATTTTGGTTTATATTTCCTGGTTTGCTTTTGGTATATTTTTAAAATTTGCAATTTTGCGTTATATATACAAAATAAATATTTATTTCTTATCTTAGAATATTATTGGGCTTATATACGTATAGGCACTATTTTTTTGGCTTTGGTAATTTGGTGTTATTTTTGGGTACGAAATTAGGTTTTTATTTCGGTACGTACGTGCATTTTAGTTTTGGGTTTTGTTAATTGCGGTGGTATTTTCTATTCACAAAATATATATCATGCGTTTTCATTTACAATAGGTACTATTTTCCAATTTTGTTTTATACCATTTGTAATAACGTGCGCAAATTAAAAAATAAAATTTCGCATGTTCTTTTCAATCATCAACGCGTTCTCGAACTTTCGTATTTTTCGACAGGTTCGCTTTATTGTTATATATAATTGTTGTTTTTTCTTGGTATCTGTGGCCGAGTACGTGTTATAAAAACTCTCATTTGTTCAATAACAATTCTACTTTTTTTATACGTTTCTTTTGGGTTTTTTTTTATTTTATACGTGCAAAAATAGTTATTGTCCAGGTTATATAATATTACATATGATTTAATCCCATATTACAGTATTTATCCAGTATAATATATATCTCGTTCTATCGTGTGTTTAATTATAAAAGACTTGGTCTACTAATTGCGCGCGCAATTTGCCAAAATTTCAAAAAAAATAAAATGGTATTAATTTACCAAAATATTTCGCTTACCGTACGTTTGGACGAAAATTCATTTTATTTCAGAATATATTGCACGGTTTTCCCGTATAATTATTTGCCTTTTTCTATATTTTGATAAAACGGTTTGTAATTATAAATCATATACGTTTGCTTGGTATTACTTATACGGGTGGTAATTGGTATTTTGGTACTTTTGGTTTTTAATTGGTCGCGCGATGGGCGTACGTCGCGTTTTTGCTTTTTTTAGGGGCGAATTGGGGATATATCTGCATTTTCCGTATTAATTCGTTTCTGGATATAATTGTTATATTTCTTTCAAATTATACGTATAAACAATACCCGAATCCGGATTTGGATAGGAAATATTTTATACGCGCAAAGGGTTTGCGGGTAAATCTTGGTACGCGTTGTATTTTATTAATTGGAATATAACTTATAACATCATAATTATCGCGCGTTGATTTTTCCCCGTTCATTTCCTGTTTTTTATTTTTCCGTTCATTTCTCCTTATTTTAAGAAAGATTAGAAGTGAAGCTATTTCAACACAAACAAATTTAGGAAACGAACCGAGGCTTAGAATATTGCACGCTGGGGTAAGATTATAGTGTTCAATCTGTTAATAAACGTAGTAATAGTTTTTCGAAAAAATCATTTTGCATATTTTTGTTTTTAATACTAATATTCTAAGACTTTAATCAATTTAAATTAATCCAAAATTTTGGTTTGTTACTCAGCCAATCCCGATATATAAAAGTTAGCGAAATTTGTATTATTATCGCAGCAATAATACCAAAATGGTTCCCTAGTAATTTTATTTTTCTGATTGTTCTAATATTCAAAGTTTTCGGATCCCCCGGATCTGCGTTTTTCTTTTTCGTTACATTCCCATTTGGTTCGATTCTTTCCGGAATTTCTGTTATTCTTTTGGTTTTATTTTTGTTTTTCCGTTTAAACAAATCGCTTTGGATGTTCACAATTTCTTTCCCTTTCTGTTCTCATTCTTTTTGTTTTCTTAGTTTTTTTGCTGGAAATTTATTTCACTAAATGATTTTTAACACTTCGTTTTTGATTTTTAATACTAATCCAGTATTTTTATATCCAAACCACCGTTTTATTTCGGGTAAAGGATATAGTACCGCAATGAATATTAAAATATTTTTGCAATCTGAATACCAATTTGTTAAGAAAACCATAAGAAAAGTATTTTGTAAGATATTTAATTTCTTCCAATTTTGGCGTAGCTTTTTATTTTTTATTTTGCTAATTTCAATAAACGTTTTTATCCATTCAATAAAAGTGTTCACATTAATTTTGGTAACGGCACCTTTAGATTTTAGAAACATCAAAATATAAATATTATAATAGTTTTAAGATGCAATCGATGGGATTGAAACTTATTAAAAGCCTTACGTTTTTTCATATAACATCTTTAAATATTATTTTAAAAAGAATTTATACTTATAGTAGCCAATGATTTTGCTGTTTTTATAATATGTTAAATACAAGGACTGAAAGGTGGGGAGGTTTACCCACCCTTTTCTATTTATTATTTTGAAATTGGCGTTGCTCTTTATTAAATAATTGGAATTGTTCTTGAAGTCTTTTGGTTTCCCGTTGGAAATCCAATTTTCTTTGCATAAATCTTTTATAACGTTCGAATTAGCGTAGTTTCGTTTTAACGTCAAAATTAATTACAGGTTGAATAAGTCTTTAACGATTCGCCGGGACAATTGTCGGTTGTCGTATCAATAACCCAATAAGAAGAATTAAGATTGTTACAACTGGGGATAAATATAAGTTAAATACACGTTATAGTACTAGCAAAATACAAGGTAGTATAATAGCGTATAATAATTTACGACAATATTATAGCAATAGCATTCCAATTAAAGATTGATTTTCAAGGATTTAGGATTCATTTGCAACTTTTAAAATTCAGAAGCCCTTATTTATAGGCGGCGTTCCTACTGCGTTTACGTAACGCGCGTTTACAATTTTAGCAAAACACAGTACCTAGGATTATACGCTAAAATTATGCATTATTAGATCTGCATTTGATATGCGGATTTTGCGCCAGATAAAACAGTATTTTTCCGGAAATCATTACAAACAACGGGGAAACGTTTTAAATAAACAATTTAAAATCAGAAGTTTTACAAAATTTATTTTCGCAATAGTTAAAAAGTATTATAATAGCAGTTATTTTATTATTAGATTACGATATATTTTGTTTTGAATTCTTTTTCTTAATTGTTTACCGGATAAAATAAACCATTGTTGAAAGGAAAATAAGAACTTTGGAAAACCCCCCATAAGCAAATATAAGTTATAAATTACTTCGGTTAGTTGGCGGACCAATATTAAGACCGCTAAAATAACAACTAGAAATATTATCCACCGCGCGGACCAAAATAATATCATTATTTCCATTAATATATGGTACAAGAACAATAGGCAAAATAAAAGCTGCATTAATAGGCGGGCACGGATTGCAGTGTAATTATTCTAAGTATATATACTAAAAACTTAAAATAATTGCAAAAGTATTAGTATTAATTTACAATATGGTAACTGAGATTATTTTGTAAAAAGCTCCTAATATCTTAAAATAATTTATAATTATTCAGTTACTTGTTATAGTAGAAAGAAACGCGTTTAATTGATTAGTCTGATTAATAATCAACAAATAATACCACACCTAGCCCATATATAATCTACCTGCTTCCCACCAACCTAAACTGGAATTAAATTTTCTATTTTGCAAATTATTAATGCAATAAGTGACGCACCACCCAATGTGTTAATAGCTTAAAAAAAGGAATCATTTTCATTTACGTAAAAAAAGCAAAATACCAAAAGAATATCACGGCCGAAACCGTGATAATCATCAAAACACCCTCCGCCACTGCTTAGGCGATAACAAAAACCTTTGATAATTTAACAATCCACATTATACCGGTAAGACAACCTTAATGAATCTTGGAAAAAATACGTCGGATTCCATACCAAAATTCGGAATAGTTTACGAACAGCGGCGAACGAAATGTTGACAGTTTACAATACGCCGAAAAGGGAAATAAATAAAAGACTTTCAGAAAGTTTTGGCTCAACGTTTCGGCCTTTTTATCAAAAAACAAAATTAAATTCAAAGAATTAAAAAGAAGAAACGGAAATAAAATGGGAAATATTCCAAAACATATTTTAAATTACTAACCGAAAAGCGGCAGAATATTTAAGCCCAAGTTTCACCAAATGTTACTAATAAACGGGGGTAAAACTAACCGACGTAATAACTGAAACTTTAATTGAAGCTGACCGGCGTTAATTATCGGAAGTTTTTCTTTAATAATGATTAAAAATAATAACGGAAGGAATAGTATCCCCGCAACGTTAATAAAATTACAATCCATTACAAACATAATACGGTAAAAGCAGTTTTGCATTAAATATACGCAAATATAGCCGGTTTGGTTGATAAAAGAACAATGCAGTTTGAACCAAACCCAAAATAGCATTGAAAACAATATAAATTCATATAATAGCCCCGCCCAAAAGAAACAAACACGCGCGTATCTTTGAAATTTATATTCCCAAACCATGCATCGAAAGCATACGAAAATTATACGGTAATAATAGTATGCAAAACGGTAACGGGAAAGTTATGATTCCGCCCTAAAGATATCCAGGAAAGTACATTCATAATTATAAAATACGCAATAAAAACCAAAAACTTGGTTATATAAAAACGATTTTAGAGAATAAAAAATAATAACGAAAGTAGGAAAGTTAAAATGCGACAACACAGAAATCCCAATAGAATGATATATTTATTTAATTAAAAATAAACCGGTCCGTTGTAAAACGGTAAAAAGAAATTGGGCGGAAATTTCGGATATTTGAAAAAAAAAACCAAATACCAAACCAAAATAACATTGATAATTGGAAAAACTATAAACATATACCAATTAAACAAACGAAAAAGAATCGATTGTTTTATTTCGTTTACCACCAAAATTAGGGGTCTTAAAATCCTGGATTCGGTAATATTAAGCGAATCAAAAAAACACCCCCCGTTCAACCAGAAATATTAGGGCTGGTACGAAAATAAAATATGCAGTACAACCTACGCAAATTATACTAATGATAGCGGAAGAATACAAGAAATACTAGGGTGCGGAAAAAAACAAATATATATACAAAATCAAATATTGATATTATAATTACCCGACAAAAACAGACCACGTATACAAATCAGCACCAAAACGGGAAAATGGTGAATAAATCCGTCCCACCAGAGAACAAAAGATTTTAATAGGAAAAACAGAGGATAAGACGTACAAAAATAAATATAAAGAAGATCAACGTATATAAAAGTAAAGTAAAAGGCCCGAAAAGAAGAGAACTTACAATACAAACGAAAAAAGGAAATAAAGTCCACAAAATCATATAATCCGGAAAAAACGGGATTTAGAATAATAAAGACGCCTATGTTCGAATGAAAATTAATGCGGACGTAAATCTAACCCACCCTCTCGAAAATTCCGAAAATACGGAAATCAAAATACCAATACTTATATAAAAAAGCGAAAATAAACCAACCCATTCCTAAAAATTATTACCCGCAAGGAGGCCAACCGGAACTAAACGAAATGGGAGTTAGAAAGCAGTTAAGAATACCAACGACCCCGGCCGTTAATAAGATAACAAAAATAAAAAAGGAACCCCGGATTCCGCCTCCGAAAATACCAATTATATAAACCCAAAATAAATAAAAATTATACAAGGAAATATCAAAGACGTTTTTCTTAAAATGTTCCAGACCAATCGCGCTAGCGCGGAAAACGTTTGATATATTTTGATAAATATAGCAAATTTGGCAAAAAAACGGACTTAATCCTAGTATAGAACCTATATTTGTTAAACAACCCAGAAAGCCCGGAGAAATCGTAAATAATAATAAGGCACCCCAGTTATAAAATTGGTTTACCAACGATGGAATCGTGGAAAGAAAACAACAAATTAGAAATTTTAGTATATATACAACTCTTGGAATAGAAAGGAACGCGTTCAATTTATCAATTTAGTTAATAATTCACGTGTTGTGCCCCACATAAACTGCACGTAGCTTATCCGGTCCTACAATACGGGTATAAAAAGGAAAACGATTAAAACCTCGAACCTGAATAGAATATTTGTCAAATAAAAGTATATTACCTTTTACCCGTAATAACGTTTTATTAATCGACCAATTTACGAAAGACCTACTGATATTTACTAGTAATACTTGGGTAATATAAGAAAACAAAATAAAAAATAAACCGTTAATACTGTTATTTTCCAAATATTCAAAACCAATAAATACTTTGCGTATAATTGGAAAAAACCGTCAATACACGTTAATATTTTTATATTAAACGTATAACGTTTATATAAACGCTATGTAAAGAAACAAAACTGATATCGTTGTAACCAATTAGGGGTTTTTAGGATTTTATCATTTAGGCCGATTATTTCATGATTAATAATTAATTTGACCAAAATCATAACGTTCCGTAAAAAACTAAAATACGGTATAATAACCGCCAATCGGGTTTCTAAAATAACAACGAACGTCGTAATATGAAACGAACCCATTTCGATATAATTATATTACCGTTAAAATTACCGGTATCTTTCAAAAAGATTGAAGCAGATCTTTTATATAGTAAATTTTATAAATTTGATGGAAAGCCCGAGAAAATAATAATAGTTCAAAAAGAATCTAAACGTTGAAAATTAATAACCGATATAACAAAAACGGGAAAATTTATTTTTATAAATATTAAAAAGATTTCGCTGGTTGGAACCAAATCCATTTCGAATCTTGCAATATAATAATCCAAAAAAACATTAAAAACCCCCTTGGAAAAAAGGTATTTGGTTACCAAAAAAGCGAACGGAAAACGAAAACAAAGTTACGCAAAAATATTGGAAATGGAGCATAAAAACCTATTAATACCCGAAAAAACGTTTAATACGGTGCTAATACTAAGCAAACGAAAAACCAAAATACCAGTTTCAAGAATTACAAAACAGCCAATACGCGTTATTCCGAAAGATAAATAGCGAAATAAGCCAAACCAGAATACAAATATGGGGGCGATTAAAATTACCTTTTTTGCAAATTAAAGATTTAAAGGTTTTTCGGAATTTGCGCCAAAATAAAATACCGACGAAAATAAAATTTCGGAAACCCCGGGAACAGGTATATGAAATTTTACGGTAAACCAAAACCGTACGGGAAACGAATTCAAGTAATATTATGTACAGAATATTTACGATTATTTATTTCCATTCCAAGTTTCGAATAAAAAGATCAAACCGTATACAATAAAAACATTTTTAAATTTTTAAATAGATTAAATGATTAGTGAGGAAAGTTAATTGATATTTTCAACAATGAAATAAGAAAGTCTATAATTATTTGCGAAATATTATAAATAGAATTGTTCCAAGTATATACTACTTTGTTTTTATAAGTTTTAACGAAAAACGGCAAAATGTTCTGTATAACCGATATAGAATATACGGAATATTTGAAAGAATATATATAAAGCTTGGAAAAGAACTTGAAAATATATATACTGCAAATATATTATAAAAATTGGAGCTTTATTGATCTCAAAAAATAAAAATAGAATAAAAAAGCAAATATGATGTGAAGTTTCTAGCAATAATATTGAAATAATCACAAGAAGGTTAACAAATACTGGGGTCCAAGTTTGAATATGAAAAATACCTACTTGCAACAATTTTAAAAATAATTAAATACATTTGACAATTTGAGACAATTATTGCAGATTCCGCGTTTATTTTTACGGAGTTATCGAGCAAAATTACAACCACTATAAAACTGGAAATGCTTTATGCAATTTACAACATGTTTTTCGTTAACCGGAAATACAAATTATATAAAGGAAAGGGAAACCGCAGCAGAAACCGTTATCCGCGTAAAAAAAGAGATAATAAAAAATGGCGAATTCTTATAGAGAAAAAATATTATACATACGGGAAACCAAAATGCCGGCCTTCCAATTATATCGAGAAAAATATAACGTTTCCGCGAACGGAAAATCGAAACAAAATAATTAACGTGGAAATAACCAATTTATAACGACCGGGGAAAACGAAAGGATAACAACGAACAGAATAACAATTAAAATAGAATTATAAACGCTGGAAAATGGAGGAATTTTTTTAAAAACAGTTACGTTTTTACCTATGTTATAAATTACAGAACCGTTAAATTTTTAACCGACAAATCATGCCGGTACCGATTGGAGCAAACGGAAAAAGACATCCAAGTTATATACGGACCGAAAAAAAGGATTTATACTAAGTTTAAAACCAATAAAATCTATGCGAAATTTGGTACGGAATTATCCCTAATATAGGGGCAGTTGCAATTTTAACGGCAGGAATAAGCCAAACTAAAATATTGCAACGTTGGAAACCGGATATTTATATTAATAAAACGAGCCCAAATAAAACCAAAATACGTTTTGGAATAGGAAAGAATATTACAAGAATGGGAAAAATAACGCTAAATATAATATTCCTAACGGCAAAAGAATTGCGAACAATATATAAAAGATTCGACCACCCGTTAATTAAGCGCCTATGGAAAGTTTTGCAAAAGGTAGGTTTTAAAATAGACCGGGATATATTAAGGTTACTAAACCGTTGCTACTACTATCACCAAATTGAAAAACGCCTTCTAACGTTTGAAATTTATTTCGAAAAACGATATAGATTTTAATTACAAAATCGTTGTTAATATTATATATCTGGATTCTAAAAAACTTTTATCTATAATTACCGCGAATATTATATTTCGGGTAAAACGCTTCTTTAAGTAGCGTATTGACTAAAAGAATATAAAAAGTATTAAAAGAATATTGGATAAATATATATCTGGAACCCCCTAGTATCGTTATTTACAATTCGGATATCAATCTTATTATTTTAAATTTTACAACAAAAATGCGTTTACTTGATATGCTGATAAATCGTCACGGAAAACGTAGGAAATTATTAAGGTGGAATATAGAAATGTAATATTACCGGCGGTATTATAAACGGCGGTAAAAACGATAAATAAGACCGTGGGACCATATGGCGCGAAGCCGATATACTATGAATTGCAAATATATCATAACCTGTAAATAAACGACAATTTGAAAACCAAAGGTTGTTGGATCGCGTTTTGTCAATGAAATTGAAGAATTACCGGATCAATTATATAAACAATCACGTTTTATGATATAGAATTGCAACGATAACGAAAAAAGGTTTTATTTACGCTATTACCAACAATTATACGGTGAGCCTAACGGCTTATACTGACGTTTATACAGATTTTGGAAAAACGCGGATATAAATTTATGATCCGGGATATTAACCAGATTTATGTATAAAACTTTATAACGTTCCAAAAAACCGTTTTAATGCGTATTCCGAAAAATAACATACCGGTTCCCGAAAAATATAGTTTTCAAACTTGTCAAATTTTGTACGGTTTTGCCGAAAGGGGATTATATTGGTTTGTAATATATTAATAATATTATGAAAGACGTTTAAATTGCATTTTATCAAGTCATAACTTTCACTTATTTCTTTCCAAACCGGAGGACAATTTCCGTATAATAAGTATATAAACAAATAATACCTTTAATTTGAAAAATTAAAGATTTATTAGAAAAAGACGACGGGAACTCGAAAGAAATAGGTTATTAAATCAAACCGCAAACATCTATAGAACTGGGGAACAAAAATCTTAACGGTTATTTGATTAAATTGCACGAAAAAGGTTAGAAATTCGGGCAAAAAAACTGAATTCACAAATTAAAACGGTAAAACCAGGGCTATAAACAACAAATCAAGTCAAGTCGCCTTGGCGACTTTAATATAATCTAAAGGAATCACTGAAAAAGTGATTTGATTTGACTTTATTTTTAAATTATAAACTGATTTAAACAAATATTTTTTGAATCATTTCTACTATATGAAATGGAAACTATATATAAATAGTGTAATTTATATAAAGTTTTACATTAAAGATATTATTATTACAATAATGTAGTTGGAAATAAGATATTTAAGATAAAGAAAAACATTAAATAAAATATTTTTAAAAATCATCCATATAATCCATTATATCCTCGATTTCCATAGATTACTCCCTATAGCCCACTGGTTTATTGTATTTGTTATTTTCCTCCTTTGCACTGTTTTCCACTTCCTCAATTTTAGATATATAGCCGTTATCTTTAAGGGGTTTCGCCTTTTTTGGTCATAACGGGCTACACGGGATCAAAGTATATCCCTTTTTTTATGTTAATATTAATATTTATTTGGTCTTTTATTGCCCACCTTCTCGGAGCTTTTTTGGGCTTTAACAACCAGCAATCCGGATTTGAATAGCCTTCAAATTTGCAATAAGGACAAATTAAATTTTAGGCGCCCCGTTATATTGTTTTTTGGCTGTAGTTCTCTGGATTATACGGCGTTTTTGGTTATATTTTAAGATTGCATTATCCAAATCGTTAATATTGTAGCCGTCTAAAATCTTAAGAGAGATAAAAACATTGGTAATAATGTGAGTTTGCATGCCAAAAGGTGTTTTTAAAGTGAAAATAATTTTGAAATCATGATTTAATATATTGTAGGTTTGGAATTCAATTGGGTGTTTTTTCATGGTTTCTGGTGATTTAAATAAGTTAATTTGACACAGAATTACGGAAAAATAACCCGGATTAAATAATCGAAAATAAAATTTCTAGAATATTTTGATTAATAATACAAAAACAAAGTTTATAATATTGTTAATGATAAGTACTACATATAGTTCCATTTAGTCTTGCTGCTAATAAATTCAAATATTATATTTTTAAGTCGTGGAAGTAGTTATAGATTAAAATCTTCTAAAAACTAAATTTGCAAATATTTAAAGCCGCTTTTTCCCCTAACTTAATTCCTTACTTATAAATTTTTTAAATTACCAACATTATTACTATTATTATTATTATTATTATTATTATCATTTACCTATTTACTTACTTTTTATTTATTTTTTAACAATGGATAATTATTTAAATTCAACCCAAAACATAATATGCAAAAATACATTTACGTCTGATAATAATTCCGAGTTCATATGTTATATAAATAACAATTCGGGTAATAATTCGGACAAAATTATAAGCGACAAATATAATAAAACGTATGATATTCTACCTTCAAATCGTGATTCTTATATTTATATGTTTGAAAATAATATACTTAGAAGAACTCAGTTACCAATAAAAAATAATAAGACTAGAGATGTTTTAATAAAGTTTACAAATTGTAGATGCAAAGAAATGAATATTTGAAAAGATTTTTACTCTGGTGATTTTCTCAGGCATTATAAGTTGAAACGCCTTAATATTACTATACTAAACAAAGTGAAGAAACACGGAAAAATAATATATTAATGAATAATAATATTAGCAATAGTAGTATTCTTTCTTTTTTAATCATAATATTAGCAATAGTAGTATTCTTTCCTTTTTAATAATAGTAATAGCCAACGAATACGTAGGACAGGGGTAAAATACGATTATACCCGAATTGACCAAATTAGAAATTTGTGCAAAAATATTATAGTTCATAATTGTTAATAATTTATCTTTTGAAATTTTAATTTTCGGATTCATTTACAAATTTATTATTCTATTTTAATGATAATTGCCCTAGTATAAATACATATAATATACTATTAGTTTTGATTAATTTATTTAACGAATATTGTATAGAATTTGATAATATTCTGAGAATTGATATAGAAAATAATGGTTTATTTAATACAACATTCGATATTTGGACTTTTAAAATAACAGGAGACCAAATCTTTGCTATGTTTATTACCAATCTAAGTAAGAACTATAGTTTCATATATAAATTAATAGGATTTAAAAAATTAATAATATATTCCATGCGGGCGAAACTTTATATAGTGAGCTTAATAATATAATTAAAGAATTTCCTCATTCAGAAAACAATATATTAAATATTACTCGCAATAGTGCTATAAATAATGATACCTTTATTAATTTGTATACAAAAATATATTTGGAAACTTTTACAACATTCGGTGCACTGCACATATATTAAATTTAGTTGCTAAAGATATTTGGAAAGATTATAATAATAATAATAATAATAATAATAATAATAATAATAATAATAATAGCGATTGGGATTCCGATTTGTTCAAGTGTAAAAAGCAAATCAAAAACGACGAATATATTATATGTTAAAATAAGGATTCATATCAAGAAAAAGAAGACATATTATTATTTTAGAAGATTAATAAAAACTAATTTCCTATATTAAACTGATTGCTTCGATTATGTTTAAATATTTCAGTTATTTTGGTTATAATAAAGGCTTTTTTATTGCTACTGAAATTATCATTTACGCAGGTAAGAGATTAAGTAAGAATATTACAGAATGATTAATATTATTGAACAGTTAGAATATGAATAATTTATTTGAGTAAGAAAATAAAATAAACGAATGCAGAATATAGTTGAAAACATCCACATGATAAAATGATGAGTACAAATATAATACTATAATATATATTTTATAAATATATACTGTGTATATTAATATTAGGTTTATATAAAATTTTATAACTTAGAATAGTAAACATAATCTAAATAAATCATTCTGTATATAGAAATCAAATTACAGATTATTTTACATATATTTATTAGATTAAATTATAATTTGATAACATAATTTGTAAGTCTTTTTTAGCCCCACGCAATATTAGCAAATACCATCCGCAATTTGTAATTATATAAGCCTTATTGTTCGAAAAGAATAGTTGTTACATTTGCAAAATAAACCCCCGCAGTTATAAGTCTGCAATATGTAAATGATTAGATTTTTTGAATATTAACAAATATCCAGCAAATTTGGTTTTTGTATTAAGTAAATTAATCGTAAATATAATATTAACCGTTCGAAAGAATCAATTTATCATAGTTTAAAATAGTTGTTCCATACGTTAAATATATTATTTACGTCATAAAAATAACAATTTGCAATTTTTAATATAGAATTATTATGTAAAATGGTATTAACTTTAAAATATTAGTCGATTATCTATCAAACATATTCGGTAATGTGTAGGACAGAATATAAAGGTAAAATAAACTGCAAATTTGGCGTAAAATAAAAAGCGCGATTTTTCCGGAATTATTTATTAAAATTTCAAAAGACTTAATACTAAAAATGGTGGAACGTTTTATATGAATAATATGGAATCAATATTTTGTGCAAGATTTATCTTTAATCCAATATTAAAATTTATAATGATAGTAACTTTGTTATTGAATTATGAACATTTTATTGATTTGTTGTTTTTATTTATTTGCCGGGTAAAATAAACCGGGTTTTCTCAAATTAAAAATAAGATGTAAGTAATTATTAAAAACAGATACAAATGATAATTTATTTTAATTAATTACGGGATTAACATTGGTAAGGTTAAATTAGCGGGAGTAAGCGGGGTTCAATATATTATATACGATTTGGATTAAAAATAGTTATAATATTATTACAATACGTTTTGAAAAAAAACGGGCAGAATACAGGTTTTATTAAAAGGATAAACGCCGATTTGGTCCCAATTATTTTAATAGTGTCGGTTACAGAACGCGGAACAAACGTAAAAATACCAATATTTATTTATAAAACAAAAATTTGATTTATTTTACAAAAAGCTGTAAATATATATAAAAAGGAGATATAAATTTAATTACCGCTATTAAATTTAATTATTTTATTCGAATTCATATATAATAATATTTTCTGTAAATTTTAGTATATTTAGAATTGTTTGAGTCTAATAGTATTTATAAACAGCTTATAATACCGACCCACGCAGTTTTACTGCGTAATTAATTCCGAAACGGGTGGAAATATAATTATCTATCTATACAATATATTAACAAAAAGATTTGAGCAAATTTATTAAATTAAATTTTAAATCCAAATTAAAGGTACGGCAGATCTTATATTTTGAATAATAAGAATAGGGAATAATGAAAGAATTTCAATATACGGCAAATTGCTTTAGAAATAATTGCAAAAAACGCCCTAAAGACTTTGTAAATTTATCAAATTTTGTTGTAACAAAAGACCAGAGAATTGAATGTTTATAAATTAAAACTTAAAAAAGTCGAATTATAAAAGAAATATATAGTACAAATTATACTAAAATAAAACTGGGAAATATAGAGGGGTTACTTTTTAAATATCAAGACCAGTAATAAACCGGTTTAATAATATAAAACCCGGTTGTATATATATATATGTATATATATATAATTTCCGCTATAAATATAATAAAAGCGCCTCCTTCAATACGTATGGTGCATTACAAATAAACTTAACCCTGCCGAGTTACAATTTTATTAATATTGTGCCCAAATATACTATTTGAAATATAATCTTATATAAACTTCTTTTAAAAATCCCCAAAAACGCAATTAGCAATACGCGGATTGCAGATAGTAAATTTGCGCGTAATATAAAGAAAACAATTTTGGGTATATTTTTTAAATTTATTAGAATATAATAAAAAACCTTTCCGGATTTTTTACTGGAAAAATATAAGAACCGGCGCATTTGAAAAAGCGGTCCCCGGAAACAAGATTTTAATTCGATTGAATCTTTTTTCGAAATGGATTGAGCGGTATTTATTTATTAAATCCGCAGATTTACACTAATATAAATGATATTTTGAAAAATAAAATAATTATATTTCTATGAAAAACCCCGGTTATAATAAACCCGCAAAACATAATTAATAAAATCTTTTGAATAATTAATATGAAAACGGAAGATTTAACAATTTCAATTTTTATATTTAAATTTATTTTTAAATAGAATATGCAGAATCCTGAAAGTATCAATTATTAATAATCAAACCTTTTAGCTCGAAGCGTTAATTTATTATTAGCGTAAACAAATTGCAAACTTAAAATTTTAGGTGAAATGGCAGTTTCCAAAATTTTCAATTTCAAAATATTATTTAATCATTGATAAATTATAATTGGTTTTTGGTAATACAAAAAACAAAACGCAAACGCCAAATAAATTGTAAATTTCATATTAGGTAAAACGGCGATTTTTAGAAAATATTTACCTAAATTTACGGAAATATTTACTAAAATTAATAAACTTTTTTGGACAAATTATTCAAAATTAACATTTCAGCAGAATTTCTATTTATAATAACACGAAAAATACTATAATGGTAGTAATATCAGATTTTAGTTATAAATTTCTTGCCAAATTATTTTCCGTGTTTGTTTATAAAATAAAATAATTCATCTCGTTTTTTAGAAATCCAAATTTATAAACATTTGCCAAAATAATTACGGTTTATAAATTACTTAAATAAATTAAAAATCCGATTTCAATAGCGCGAAAATAATTCAAAATAACGCGGTAAAAACCGCTATTTATCGCGTAATTTAATATGGTAACATTATTGTAGTTAATGTATATTTGAACAATAATAAACAAGGCGGGCGTCGTATTAAAAATTCGGCGTTTGTAAAATGTTTATTTTGGTATCGTATTTTGGGTGCAAAATTGATAAAATTGAAGTTTAACAAAGTTTAAAAATGATTAACATGCTTTTTTATTTCTTATAGTACAGGAACTATATATACGTAATTAAACTTCAGACAATTAAACCGGTACGCTACTAGTTTTAATATTTGAAAATTAATTTCCTCATAAAATAATATCAATTTTTTTCCGATTTATTCCACGTTGTTAAATGCGGGTTTTTTAAATTAGGAAAAATATCATGTAAACTTTTGGCCGTATTTAAATTTTAATATGGAATTTGTAACGTTTTGTAAAAAATAAACTTCTTTTTTTATTATCCCAATTCTTAATAGTAGTAAATCGGGTTATAAAAGTTATTTTACTGGGTAACTATGTAATAAAGAACATTATTTTCGAACGCGGGTTTTATTAATTGCGTTTTTTTGCAGTTATTTTTACTAAATTCCCGGTAAATGTTACGTGCGCGTAATTTGTACCGGTAAATATTATATTCTATCCAGACTTTGAGTAATAATCCGGAAAAAAACCTGTGTTACACGGTAATAATCTATTTCACCGCACTGTTGTTTACGAATACCGTATAATTAATTATTTGCGGATATTCTTTATTTATTAGTTTTTTGTGGTGTTAATTTTATCATTAATTATAAATAAATTAATGGTTTTTTTGCATATATCATTTCCTGAAACCTTTTTTTTGTTTAACCGTTTTGGTTTGGTTTTTTTAATATAAATAATAATAGGCATAAGAATTTATATTTAAATCGCAAATTCTTCCAACACTCTTTGTTTTTTAACGGTTATAATTATATAAAACTAACCGGTATTATATTTATTAACGCACCTTTTGCAAAACTTGGTACGGTCGATAATTTGGGGATTTGTAAAAATAACAATTAAAATTCATTCTAATTTTTCAAATTTATGAATAATATTACTAACATTTCAGACTTTCCGGCGCGTTCCGTTATATTATTTATCAACGCTGGGTTAAATGTTTGTTTAAACTATATCAAATAATTCTTCACGAAAATTTGTTCCGTTTATTTCGAAAAATCTTCCTATAACCGTACTTATTTTGCGGTTATTTAAATGATTATGTTAATTTACAATTAATAAACTGCGGAAAACCGTTCCGCGTTAAATTGCACCCGTGTTCGGTACTGCAAACTTACCCAATTTTAATACCGTTTTTCATTAATTAATTTAAATTCGTATTTTTGCAAAATTTGGTTTTTTTATTTTTCCCATCGGTTCCCGCAATTTCTAATATTAGTAAAAATATTTCATCGGGACGGTGGCTTATTCTATTTTATTTATTTCACCAATTTCCGCTTATCCGGATATAATGAATTTTAAAAATTGCATATCCGTTTCTTAAAATACGTTTGGTATACGCGTAATTCCGGTTTTTAATAATACGCAATGGTTTATTAATAAGAATTTCAAAGTTTTCCAACTCGGGGTAATATCTAGAAAGAATATAGGGTAATGGCAACAAAAGCAAATAATCAAAAATACGGTCGCCCAATTTTAAATAATAAATAACGATATTTTATATTTAAAATTTGATATTCTGTTTTAATCTTGGCGTCGTTGGATTTATTGTTCTATTAATTAGTTATTATTCTTGAATTCTAAATCATGAATCTTATATTATAGAGGTATTCCATTTTTTATAATATTTCCCTTTTTTCCCGCATATTGCAATAATTGGGCATTAGTAATTAATTTGAAGGATTTTCAAATCGGGTTTATATATTTTGACCTATATTTTATTTATTCCCTATATTTCTAATAGTATTTGTAGGTTTTAAATTATTTCTTTTATTTCGCGGTCGGTTTCTAAATGGTAAATTATATAAAGTATATATTATATTTAGAGGGGAAAACGAACAAACCCCAAATGAATTTAAAGCTTATATAAATGTACGAAAAATAGTAAAATCCAATCTGCTCTTTAAATTAAAATAATAGAAATAAACGATTTATAAACTTTAAGTTAACAAATTATGAATGATTTTGCGGACGTTTTCATATTTATTACTAATATAAATTTTGGTACGACGGTTTTTTATAATTGATATTTGATAATATAAACGGAAATATTGCCGTAAAATATTGGATAATTAGTCATAAATTCCACTTCGATGTACTTCAAATAACGTTCCAGTATTAGTAAAATATAAAATAGCCACTATTTGTATTTTGTATTATATTTCGGGTGGTTTATATATATTGCGATTGCGTATAAGACGGCGTATTAATTATTATATTAATTATTTCGTATATTCGCTACTTTTAATGGTTTTGATTTCCTGAACGCGCATTTATTTTATTAATTATAGAATAAACCTGGCATTTATAAATCGTTTTTTGTATTTAAACCGTCCGTCTTTGTTTATGCGGTATTTGAGATTTCAAATACAAAATTGCAATCCTGGTTATAAATTACATGTTTTTTCACTTAACCATTATATATATTATTAAAGAAACTGGGTTTTGTTTTTGAAATTGCTCCTCTAATCGGTACAATTCCAGATTATTTACGTATCTAATATTACTATAATTTATAACTTTTTCAATTTTAATACATTAATTTTAATAACGCCAATTACGGAATTAATTATTTATATTAATTCCCCTGATATTCCCCCGTCATTTTATTTGATTCGCGGCAGTGTAAAACGTCAGTTAACGTCTGTTTCACCATTGGGCGGTACGTTAGAATAAAATTATATTTATACTATATTTTTACTTATTTTATTCTTAATATTAGCAATTATAATTTATTTATAAAATATTGCAAATTTTTATATTCTGTAATATCTGCAAGTCTTGCATTTTGCTTTAATCTAAGTTTTAGCAATTTGGAAAATTAATTACGGTTAATATATTTTATTATAAATAAGGGTAACTTGGTGGTAATTATTAAATCCGTAACCTTCTTTGAAAGGAGAATTATTGCGGTTTTTATTCCGTTTATTTCTTTTATTAATTTCACCGCAAACGAATTATAACCCAATTTTAAGTATCACTTTTGGAGATTTATGTAGATAATAAAACCGCGTCGGTAAGTATTCTTCAACGCGTTTAACGCATTTTATTGTGCGGGTTTTAAATTAAACAGCAAATCTTTTCCAATCAACATAATGAAAAATACCATTGTATCATATACCCGGAAACAAATTTACGTTAAATATTTGCAAATTCCAAAAGAACTTACGTTGTTTAATAAATTAATATTACTTAATTTTGAATGGTTTTTATTTTTTCAAAATTTGGCCGGATCCCAGCAATAATTTCCCTAACAAAACTCAACTATTTAATCTTTTCATACAAAAAAAAATTTTGGTCGGCCTGCAATATAACTAACTATATTAACCAAGCTTCCGCAATACTTTTTTTAAGCTTCAAAATATAATCATTACGGGATCCTTCAATAGAAGTGAACTATAATTATCCATATATCTTATATAAATAATATAATATGAATTTTTAATATATAATTTAAATATTTTTGGAAGTGTAACAGGGCTTTCTATAGATTAAACGGAATCATTATTTACTTGAATAATCCGTATTTGGTTTAAAAATTATATTATATTTATAGATTATGTTAATCTTAATTCTATACAAAGCTAAATAATATAGTTAATGTTGTAAATTATTTGCTATTTAATAAACTGCGCAGCGTTTCGCTACTTGGCGATAATAAATAACGGTCCGTTTTCGAAACTGCGCTTAACGTTTTATATAATATAAATTCGTATTTATTTTTAAATCCCGCTAAATTTATTTTTATATTTCCAATTTGAGCGATCGCGTATAGGTTCTGACAACTCCTAGCGCTTACTATATATTTTGGCGTAATTATTTAAATAGTTAACTTTATTTATAAAAGATCTTTTACTCATTATTATACCATTATCTACATTGTTTAACTTTTTATACGTGGAAATATAAATTATTAATAGTTAATAATGGAATAAATATAATTTGTTTTACTATATATCATAGAAAAATAGCTCCAATCCTTTCGGTTTCAAACTACGTTTTTGCCCTGGAATTGTTTTTTCCCAAATTTCTTGGTATTTTCTTTTTATTTTATGAAACGAAATGATAATAATTAAAACAAATATGAATCAATTTGTAATATTTGGCGTTTTCAGTAAAATAATTTAAAATCCAGTAACGCAAATAAATACCTGCGCTTCGGTGTTTTCCCCATATTTTAATCGACGTAATTAAAATAATAGGATTTAAATCGGCGCCTGTATTCCCTAATGCAAAGTCCCTTCCGTTTACTATTTTTAAACCATATATTAGTAATTATGATGGTATTATTCTTTTGGTTTATACGGTGGATAATCTTTTAACCGCGTTTCTAACTATTTATTCCGTGTTATTAACGTCGAAACTTTGGCCTACGGAACACTGGTTTTAATTATTTGCAAAATTATAATATTGATATTTATTTTTTTTATTTTATGTTTTATATTATTTCAATAGTATATCACAATCGGGAACAAATACAAATTAAACAGACGTTAACAAACAAGATGAAAAATAATATAGTAGCGTATCAGAATTTACAATAAAATTATAATGATGATATTCAAATTCAAACCTAATTTTTAAAAGTTTATAATATATTTGCAATTCTTAGAATTTCAAAGCTCTTTTTTATATACGGCGTTTTTACTATATTTACGTAGCACGAATTTATAAGTTTGACAAAGTTTAACCCCTAAAATTATACGATAATACTTAAATTATAATAAATTTGTACGTTATAATTATATTTTCAATGAATACGTTTTTGTTTTGAATAATAGCCTAAAATATAAAACGGGGTAATTTTTAACAGACGCAAATAAATTGCAATTATCCCACGTAACTTTCCATTATGAATAAAAACACTTTTCTCAGAAAAATGGCTTATAACCTTAGCGATTTTTAAACCCTATCTAATATGTATATCCAATTTCTTTTATTTTTTAACAAGAACCTTTTCAATTAAATATTTTTATTTTTATTTTTTCCATTTTGAAATATTATTAATTTTTCGCCCGCGCTATTTTTACATTCTAATCGCGTTTTTTCATGTAGATATTACAAACTTGTATTAATTGCACGTATTTTTAAAAAGAAATAATAGCGGACATTATGTAATAATTAATGTTATATATAAATAAAGGAAAATCGCCAAAACCTTTTCCGTACCCCTTTTTTTAAAAATAATAATAATTATTTTTGGATATTCAACCATTATATAACCGTGAATTATCTTATAATATTTATTATTATTTTCTTTTATTTAAAAAATTAATCTGCCCTGCATGGAGAAACTTACCGTCCAGGTACCGGATATTGCGTTCCAAAGTTTATAACGGATAATTGCGGATTTGTAAAAAAATGCAAACGTTATAAATAAAAATCCCGATAGAATTAGTTATTACGGAAATATTACTAATAACGGTACCGCCGAAACGCAAACCGTTTCAAAACCCGCGATTATACGACGGTATTCCAACATTGTTTATAATTTAACAATATATTATGAAATATTAGTTCCGCCGCGACGCGGATTTTATAAATTATTACCGCGATTAATACAGATATTTATAAACGGAATTTGAAACGCCCGTTTAAAAAATGGTCCGTTTTTATCAAAAGAAAGGCCGTAAAAACAGCGTGCATTGTTATATGGATTTTTCAGTTTATTTGAAATGTATATACGATAAGTTTTATAAACGGGAATAAGTTTGAATTAAATCTAAAATATTATCAATAAAGTTAAACCAAATATTCGTTTAATTTATTACGGTTTTCGAAAAAGAGTTTAATTACGGTTGAAAAATTAGTTTGGTCAAAATGATTCCGTAGTAACCTTTTATATTTACGGTTATTTTCCAAAACCCGGTAAACGTACGTTAAATAAAATATCAAAAATGGTATTTATCTGGAAACGGTAATGATTTATTACCAAATTATTAAAAGTTTGGACATAATTAAATTGAATAAACGCTTGGTTTTTACCGCGCAAGTACCGCCCCGGTTTCCAAATTTAACGGAAAAACAAAAGAACGCCGTAAATTAAAATGAATTTATTTTTTAAACGTTAAGGAAAGAATACGCGCTTACGCGCTTGATAAGTTTCTAGTAATAAATATTAACAAATCCGCGAAACAAAAATATATTTACATTATAATAGTTTAAATTACCAAGTAATAAATTATATGTACGCGGCGGGATTGCGTCTTTTTAAAGTAATAGCCGTAGTAATAATCGAAGTTTTTGGGGGAAAAAACAAATTATATTCGATACGAAATTTAATTGAAAACAGAAATTGTAACATATAACCCAAAAAACGGGTAAAAGACAAGGAAACTAGTAAATATAATAAATAGAAGTTAAGTTAAAATTAACTTTCCGTCGGTTTAGAAAGAAAGAATTTGACGGGAATATAAACCAAATGGGACAAAATTTAAACATTGCTAAATGAAATTATTCCAAATTGCTCTTTTAAAATGTAGAATAATACGCATAAGAATATTATAAAAAAACACTAATATTTCCCCGGTGCATTTATTTAAGAATAGAATCGAAACCAAATACATTATAAAATTGAAAGAATTAGACGAATAATACCCGTTAATTGATAAAATATATATAGAAGAAAACCAAACGGAGGAAATTGCTTCCCCCAATTATATTGCAAAGGACCATTTAATTGCCTATAAAATAGTCCAAACCTGAATTGGTACCGAGGCATTTTACCGGGGAAATAGATATAAATATTTGAACGGTAAATAAAAATATAACCGCAAAAGAATTACAGGTATAATTGCAAACGGTTTTACCCGAAAATTTAATTGTTTATTTAAACACATTTTTATTTAAAAATAAAGAAAAGAATTTCGAAATAAATATAAATTCCACCGACGTTTGAAAAAAATAATAATAGTAGGTAAAATATTCCAAAGTTCGAAGTCCGATAAAAACCACAAGGCCGCAAAATGTTACGTAACCCGCGGACAACCCCGGTCTAACAACAGATTTTCAAACAGAAATTTCAAAGAATTGGATTGAAATACATTATTCATAAAAAAGAAATCAAATTAATAACGGTTACAGAATAATAATTAAAATAAAATATTTTGACGCAAAAATATAGGAAATATTCGCGATGTTAAAAATAATAATAAGATTCACTAATGGTAAAATTAACGTATATTTAAATAATAGGACCGCAACAATATATTTACGTGGGATAATATTAAATATATCCCAAATAAAATTTGTAAAATATTAAACGTTAATATAATAAAAAAAGATAATAACACGCTGTTTTCCAAAATATTATAGCGTTCCGGGTAACGAAAAAATTAATAAACTCGCCAAAAAAAGCAAAAGAAAACATTTGCAAATTATAAATTAATCATCACATATTTTAAAAGAAATAAACAAAATAACATTTTGTAAGATTTTCAAATTATAATAAATTAAATTAACAAAGTACAAAGTTTACGCGCTACCCCAATGATATACTGTATATATAAATTATACCGACGAAAAAGAGAAAATATTAAATCAAAAGAAATACACCACTTATTTGCGGCAAAATTTAGCCACGGCGATTTCGCCGAGTATTATAAATTATTTAACCACGTATAAACGCGGGAAAAATAAAACGCCGGCGTATTTAATATATTACCGGAAGAATAATAAATATTTGAAAAATAAAATTATAAGGGAAGAATTATATTAACCAGGCATTTTTAACCATAAGTTAGGAACGTTTATTCTTTTGAGAAATAATCTTTTTTTTAAAAGGATTTGCCCAAAAAAGCCTATAAAAGCCGCCCGAAATAAAAGTTTAAACGCTATGAAAAATATAAAAAACAAATAAAAAACAAAACATTCAAAATAGAATATACACCCAAAAAGGAAGTTAAAAATTAATATTTTAAAATATAATTATAAGTAATACCGAATAAAAAGGCTGAGGTTCAAATGCCAATTTAAAAATTATTACCGGCAGTAATACGCGTAAAAAAAGAATATATAATATGCGATTTAACTAGTAATAACAAGAATTAAATTTAAATAATAAGAAAGACTTACCAGTAAAATAATTGTAAATTAATACGAAATAAAACAATAGTATAAAATAAGCAAATTAGCAATTAATTATAAACAGGAAAAAAGAAATTCCGGGTAAATTATTTTGAAGTTTATATGGCGCGAAATTAACATATTGCTGGTTATAAAATTATTATAACCGGTATATAAATAATAGTTTGAAAATTAAAACTTTTTTGGATCGCGTCTTGTAGGCGAAATTAAAAAATTACCGGATTAATTTTACAAAGGATTGTATTTTATATAACAAAATTATAATACTAATAGAAAAAAGGTTTTATTTACGCATTTACTAATAATTATACGGTGTAACCAACTATTTATATTAAAGTTTATACCAGTTTGAAAAAAAGCGGATATAATTTTGCATTTTAGAATATTGGTAAAATATATATATATATATAAATTTGACAACGTTTCAAAACATATTTTGTAATATATTTTAAAAGAGATAATATATTAGTTCCCTAAGAATACAGGGTTTGAGTTTTTATATAAGTAGGTAAAAACAAGATTATATTAGTTTGTTATATTTTAAAAGTATAATAAAAAAACGCTTTAATTGCGTCTTATTAAATTATACTCTTTGTTTTTTGGAAACTGGAAAAGAAACGTTATTATAATAGGGAAATTAGTAAACAGTATATATAATTTAAATGATAAGCATTTATTAGGCAAGGGTAATGGAAGTTCGAAAGGGAAAACAAATTTCCATACCGAATTATAAATAATTGTAAAACTAGGGAGTGAATACGATTTTAACGTTTATTTATTTGAATAATATAAAATAATTCCAGAACTTGTTGAAAAAGTTAAACTAATAATATTGACAAGGTAATAGCAAGTTAACCGGGGTTAGAGCGAAAGTTTATTATTAATAAAAAGAGTAAAAGGTATATTATATTAGTTTATTAACCGGAAATAATATTTAATTTTTTCGCAACCGTGTAAGTGATAGTTCCGGATAATAAAACTTATAAATCTATCAGTGAAAATAGTAGTTAATTATGCAAAAACGGGGGAAAAGGGTTTTCGTAAAATTAAATATATTTGCAAAAGGCGAAATTACTTATATTTATTAACCAGTTTTTTGTTAATAATAAACGTTTAAATTTATTAATACGCTCTATTATTATATTTGGTAGTAGAATACCGAGCAATAAGAAATTGGATGCCGCATTATATGTAGTATTTTAAATTAATTATTAAATAAATATTATAAAATAATTAGGAATATATTAATTAGCAAAGCGTATATAATAATTATCGTGCTAATAAAAGGTTTAAATTAGAAATTATTTCCCATATCATTATAAATTTGTTAAATACATGTTGGAAAATTATAATTATATCCACTAATATTTTATTATTATACCAATTCCTAGTATAATTAAATATAATTTCCGAAAAGAAAAGTATAATTAACTCTTCAAGTTGAAGATAATACGAGAATAGGGGAACCGCCGAAGTTAAATAAGTTTTTGAGAGATTTAACCCAATTAGTGCAATAATAAAAAACGCCAAACCGAATACTAATTAAATTGTAAATATTCACTCGATTTTATATAAATAGAAAGTTAGGTTTAGAAATTACGAGGCACTGGAAAAATAAAACAATTCGGGTTAGAATAAGTTTTAACTGCAACATATAAACGTCCGGCATATTAGAAAAAAGCAAATTGCTATACGGCCGAAGCAAATTAAATTGAAAGAAAATTGAAAAATTAACCGGAAAATAAAGCGAACGTCTATTTAATACTGGAAATAAACCAAAGTAATTAAACAAAGTTTTAATATTTAAATACTAATTTTTTCCCAGCCATTTCCGTTGCCGGAATTTTCAAAAATTCCGTTTTTATTACTATAATTATTTTTTGGAACTGTTATTATTTTCATCCAACAAATGTTGGGACTCGTGGTACCAGAACTAAATATTATAATAGTATGTTAATAAATGAAAATAAAAATTATTAACAAAGTGGGAGTTTTTATTTTTGGTTTTCTGCATATTAGAATTTATATAGGATATAAATAATATACTTGGGGGTTGTCCGTTGTGGGCCCCCTTAAAAAGGGGGTTACAAAACTTTAATTTTCGACAAAACCGTAGGCCACTATCGCGATTGGAAAACTGAGCCTAAAAGTACCTAACTAAGAAATAATTTAATTTTACAATTTGGTTTTAAATATTTTTACAATTGTAAAAACGTTATAAAAATTAAACATATATTATTTATATAATATTTATTTCTCCCGTATAAAATATATATTATATAAATTTAAAATCAATATATAAAATACAAAAGTACCAGTTTATATATTTTTTAAACCCCGGTTATAAATTGAAATAAAATATACAAATTAAATCAAAAAATAAATTTAAACCCAATATGGTAAATATTTCTCTATTCTTTTGTTTTTTACGTTTATAAAATTCCAATTGGTTAAATTATTAATAAAAATACAATTTACCATATAAAATAGTAAAGAATTGAATATTTCTTTTGAATAATTAATTTTATTAATTTGAATAAAGTAATTATATAAAACCTAATCAAAGCAATTTGTAAATTAGGTTAAATATATAAAATTGCATTTTTAAATACTAAAGAATATATAAAATAAAAACAAAAATTAAATATTTTGATACTTTCCCTTTACAAAAAAATGTATATTTAAATAAATTTGTATGGTGCATTTAATAAAAAATGTAATACTTATTTTTATTTTATACATTCCTTATAATTAAAACATATACTTTTATATATGCTCATATAATTAATAGATTATTTCAACCAGTTTTTATATAATTATATTATTTAGGTCAATAAAATTAATTATTTAATAGAATATTTGATTTTTTATTATTTTATATGGTAAATTGCATTTGTATAAATAATTTGACTAATTGGAATTTTATAAAAATCCAAAATCAGAAATAATATAATCTTTGTAAAGTCGGTTTTGAATATATTTTTTAATCTAATTTATATATTTTATTTCAAGTTATAACCGGGGTTTGAAAAAATATATAAACAAATACCTTTTTTATTTTATATATTAATTATATTATGATCTTATTATCGAAAATAATATTTCAAATTTGCAAATAATATTTGGACTTTAAAATTTGTAAAAATATTTTACCTTTTTCAATTTTGTTAACATTGGATTAATAACGTGGATTTTATTTTCGCTAAGGTACATTTGGGCTTAGTTTTCCAACAGCGATAGTGGCCCACGGTCTTGTCGAAAATTACAGTTTTGTAACCCCCTCTTTGAGGGGGCCCACAACGGACAGCCCCCAAGTAAAATAATAACACAAAAGTGCTGAAATAATAAGTTGAAATATAATTATCTATTAAAATAAGTAGTAATTTTAGCACAGGAATAATTATAGAATAAAGAAAAATCCGTGGATATAAATTACGGGAACCGGCAACGGTAATACAAATAAATAATTTATAAAATAAAAGATGAATTACCGATGTTAAATTAATATTAAAAATTCGAGTTAAATTGGTTTATCTACTAATTTAAACTACACTGGCGTATATATACCTTGCCCCCGGTTTAATAATTAAAATTCCGGAAATATATTAAACAAATAAAAGATCGCGTACGAGAATAATTATTTTTAATTAATAAATACCAGCGCCGGGAAATAATTTATAAAGCGGCCTATTGAAAATAAAACTAACAATACCAAGGGTAAGAAATGTAACTTTTGGAAAAAAACAAACTACGGGCCCGAATATAAATTTATTCAAATATTCGCGTAATACCGCGCCGAGCTTTGCAAAGGCCGCATTGGTTAACGCGGAATTAGAGCAGAAAAAGGGTTAATAGTAGAAATTTATTTCTGAAATAATAAAACCGGTAGTATACTAGTTCAAGGAAATAAAAACCGGTCGTATATATATACCTTACGTAGTATTTATAGCAGAAGCGCATTTCTTAACACACAAAAAGTATTTTAAATAATTTAAACATTATTAAATTTGAATTTGACTAATCTTACACCTAAAATGTATTACGAAAACAAAATTATTATGATAATAAACTTTAAAAATAACCCGGTGAGATTTGTATATTGTATTTATTAATAGTTAATTTACCGCAAAACGTTTTCTCCAGTTTTTAACTACGGGCTGCACTAACTTTTCAAGTTTATATATTTTCCGTTTTATAATAATAATAAGAATTTGAATATTAAATTTACTAGCAGGACACGTAATTTTCAATATGCTTTGAGTTTTTTTGTTAAAAATAATAACAAACGTTTATAAGTATTTTGGACAGTTTTACTATATTTCGACCCAATACTTAAAAACCGTGTATTTGATTTTTAAATAACCCGATTTCTTTTTAAATATATATATAATATTAATGTTTTTTAGTTCCAAATGTATTTAGTTTTCCTTTCTATATATTATATCGGCCGTTAATTTCGACTTGAATGGCTTATTATTTAATTAAACCGCATTTACAATAATTTAATAAAATTATATAATTTAAATCTAATTTAGTATAAAAACCCTCGCCCCTATAATTGGATAAACTCTAATAATAATTACCGGTTGCAGAATTACAATTACGGAGAAGGAATTATATTAGTATAACGCGAAAAAAAGGTTTGTTATATTAATATTAATATGTTCGAATTAAATATTAATCTTATAGCCGGTATTTATTGTTATAATTATTTTCATTACAATTAATATATA
Source organism: Pyricularia pennisetigena (assembly GCF_004337985.1). Lineage (NCBI taxonomy): Eukaryota > Fungi > Ascomycota > Sordariomycetes > Magnaporthales > Pyriculariaceae > Pyricularia > Pyricularia pennisetigena. The sequence continues at coordinate 119,809 of NW_021940929.1, read as the reverse complement.
TTTCTAATATTATTCGTACGTATTAAATTATTAAGTATTCCGGCGTGGGCTTATAAATAATAAAATATGTTAAGTTTGCGCCATATTATTTTCTAGACTAGAACAAGCGGTCCGGAAGTGGGCAAGGCCCTGAAGTGGTTATCTCTCTTTTGCTCTTTTAACCATTATAACAATCCAACGAAATACCCAATATAAACCAAATTTGGTACGTATATAAAACCAGAAAGCCGCTTTTTATCAATATAAAATATATATTAATAGTTGTTATTAATATAAGTGCTAACAGGGGGTATAAGTGGTAGTTCTATATGCGGCGTGGTAAATAACCAGTGCTAAAAGCGCTAAATGCACTAAAATATGAAACGTTGTACTTGATTAGACAGTAATATATTGGTGGGAGGATTTTATTTTGTCCTTTTATATACTCTCCGAAGTGGGGCTTGGCACGCCAAAAAGGTTTCCGGTACCGCAAATAAATTTCCGAAAAATTAATTTGTATGGGTTTATTAAAAAACACCCTCGGTTACTAACAAACAATTTTTAGGTTCGCTCGCAATCGTGAATTTTTTAACCCGGTACAGGGTAGTTAACTCGCAGGTGCAGGGTGGGTATTAAATCCGGTACAGGGTAATTAATCCCACTTACTTACTACCTATTAAATCGCAACTCCTGCATTTAACAAATTAACAGAATTCCAACCACCCCATTTTGGAACTATATAAAATAAGTTATATATTAGTAAAAGTGGGCTTATTACATGCAAAATAATACATATAATTAATAACAGCGTTAGTAATAATCGAAGTATTGAAGATAATATATATTTGCTATTCTTATACTTTAATATTCGAATTGAAATATATTAAATATACGGTTGAACCTATTGAATAAACTTGGATTTAAGTAATATTTGGAACTTTAACCTGGGTTTGTAATATATTCAGTTAACTATATATAATTTTTAGAATAGAAACTATTAAAACGCATACTAAATTAAAATTTGATTTATAATATTTCTGGTTAATAAAAAAGAGAAAAAGATCTTACGGGTAATAAAAGAATAAAAGCAAAATTACGAATTTTTTCTGGATTTATATTTAAAATCCTTTATATTTAAATATTTTTTTAAGAAATTCCCATAATAAAATTTTAGTAGTAAAACTTTTGAATAAATATTTAATTATAAAGGACTTTGCAAGTAAAGCCAAAAAGAATTCGTAATTTTGTTTTTATTCTTTTTATTATTAGTACGATTTTTTTACTTTTTTATTTATTAACCAAAAATATTATCAATTGAGTTTCGATTTAATATGTATTTTGACCGCTCTTATTTTAAAAGTCGTATAAAATTAACCGAATATACTATAAGCCCAATTTGAAATCCTAAAACTTATTTTACGCTTAATTTATTTAACAAATCTTCCCCTATATATACCGCATTTTATTTCGAATTTTAAATAATAAAAATAGCAAATATATATTATTTTTAATATTTCTATTATTATCAGCGTTATCAGTATATATATATTTTACCATTAAAAAGCGGCCGCTTGGTTTTATATACGTACCAAATTTGGCTTCTACGGGGTATTTGATTGGATTATTATAAAGGTTAAAAGAGCAAAAGAGAAATAATCACTTCAGGGCCCTATTCACTTGTGGGTCAACCACTTTAAAAGTATTATACTCGACTTTAACCAATTAAAAATTATACAAATATATTATAATCTATAATTATTAAAAATTTATTTGTTAATATTTTCAACTAGGATTTACTAAAATATTTATAGTTTTATTTTAATAATAATTACCGTGATTAAAATATATAGAAAATAAAATTAGGTTTGAATAAATGGGTTAATATATATTATATAAAATTTGCTAATAATTTAAAAATTAGTATGCAAAATTGTAGTGTTTTATTATATTATTTGGCATTTAGACTTTTAAAATAACACGACACCAATTCTTGAGATATTTGTTATATATATATATATTAAAAATAATTATAATTTAATATATAATTTAGTCGGATTAGAAAAAGTTAATAATATAATCTATTCGGGATATATTTTAAGTAGTAAATATTATAAACGTTATTTTCTATTTATTTTATCTAAATAAATATATTTATCTAGCTGGGTTTGTATAATTGAACAAATTTCCATATAATACCAGTTTAATCCTAGGAAAATAAAGTAAAAAAGTATTATACGCGTTGCAAAATTATGTCCGAAGAGAAAAGCGCATTATGTTAAATAAATAACTATTATATTTTTGATAAAACGCGGAAATAAAACCGTTACTAATAAATTCACTGGTTTTAGCCTAATTAAAATTTAATTTGGTCAAACCTTTTGTTAAAAGTTTTAATATACGCTATTGGGGTTAATTGCGGTGGTTTAATACGCAATATACCACCGATCCGACGCGCGAATACCGGATCCGATTTTTCGGACTACCGCCGGAGATAATAAAAATTAAAAATAAAATAAACATTATATAATAAAGGAAATATGGGATTAAAAATGTAAACAAATATAATTTTGAAAAATTTGCGACCGTTTAAATACCTTTTTTTAATTATTTGCGATATAATTTTGGTTTAATAAGTTTTTTTTTGAATATTTCGGGCGATCTGGTATTATTATAACGCGATTTTACCAATTGCACCGTCGTTTTGGCGTTTACAATACGTAAATTAATCTCGCAATTAAATTTATTATAATTTAATATTGTTAACCCGTTTTGGTTTACAAATATAATATCGCGGATTGTTTTGGGTTTTTTCGCCGCAAATATCTTATATTATTGCTAATTCGGCTTAAAATAATATCTTTTAATAAAATGCGGGCGGAAATTCCGGAATTTTCGAATTTATATCCGAATTGCGGAAGAAAGTGAAAGTTTTCAACCGAAACAAAATCGCCTAAAAATTGGAATTTTTTGGACGAATATAAAAAGGTAAATTAATGTTTCAGTTTTAAATTTAATCTGTATTAATTTTGTTAATTAAGAAATTTTGCAAATATTTTTTTGGAAATAAATATTCGTTAATAAAATAAATGAAAAAACGCGAAAAACGTCGCGTTACCGAACTAAAAAAAATTCGGGCCAAGTTTGCCGTCCAAAATATTGCGGCGCAAATTATAAGATTAAATTCGATTTTTAATTTCATTGGCGCGAAATTAACCAAATTTATTATTATTTTGTAAACGCGGGTTTTAATACGGCGAAACGCGCCGGTAAACGCGTTTTTGAAAATTGTTGCTAATTATACGTATTATTAATTATAATAAACCGGCGTATTATAATTACGAGGGAAAATTAAATAAAAATAACAAAATAAAATGTTGGAATTGTCGCAACGGGTATCGCAAATGCGAACCAATATAAACGGAACAAACCATTTTTTTCCGCCGCGATTTTATATTAACCAATTAATCCGTTAAATTTGCGCTTTATAATTGTTATTGTTACCGCAATTCGCCGGAAAAACATTACCCAAATACGTTATTAATTATTTATTCTTAATCGCGGCAGCAAAAATCAACAATCTTTCGCTAAATCAGACCAAAATTTGGCGGTTTTCGCTACCGGTAAAAGTTTAAAACACGTATTTCAGGTAGTTTTGCGGAAAAGAATTTTTTTAGAATTTAATAATTTTAAAGTTGAAATTTAAAGGTCTTTCCCATTTTTTTCGGACGGTTTGGGTGTTTTCGGGTAGAATTTTAGCAGGGCGTTTTTGTTTATTTTTTTAAATTATAATACCGTTTTGCGGCGCAAAAATATAAAATGCGCCGCAATTGGTCCCATGTTTTAATTTTTAGCAATTTCCGATAAAAAAAGAATATATTTTTTTAAAAAAAAGCTTGTTATATATATTATATATAATTAAATTTATTTTAAGTATAATAAATATATAATAGCCGTAGCAATTGCGCGGTAAAAGTAACAGAAATTCCGCGATTACGGATATATAAACTTAATAAATTTTGTTTTCCTTGTTTATATTTTTAATACGTTATACAAATTTAATAATCTTCAAAAACATTCGAATTATTACCGGGTAAATATTGTTATTAATCCGTCCGCAGATATAAAATTCGTTGGTAAATATTCTACCGCAATTTTTCGATTTTAAATTAATTACCTTACTTTTATATTTTATATATTAATATATTTCAATTTTGTTAAAATTCTTTCATTTTATCCTATTACGACCCAAATTATTTATATATATTATTACAAAATGTTTTAATTGCACCGGAAATATTTAAATTTAATTTATTTAACAGTTTTTCGAACGCAAACATTTGTGTTGCGGTTAAACCCAAAATTAGCAATTAAAATTCCGTGGATAGAATAAGAAATTATTATTTATTTTAAAAATTTCTAATAAATTGGACCACCGCCGATTATAAATACAAAATTTTGTAAATCGCGTGTAATTTTAATATAATTTGTAAATAATATATTAGACGCGACCACCAAAGATCCGTGGATTTTTTATAATCCAAAACAAATTATTAAAAAACGCGTCTAAAAAAGGTAACTTATAATTTAATTTGCCGTATTGATATATTTTTGTAATAAATTAGTCAAATGCGTGGATAATTTTGAACCGGCGAATATAATATTAAGGCGGATTGCTACGGTTATATATATTAAACTTCTTATTTCCTCTTAATATATTCGGATAAATTATTTATTTCCGGGTTCGCCCTGGTTTGGGAATAATTTCGTAACAAAATGCGGTATTGCGGGAAAAGATTTGTATATTTTGTGCAATTTGTATTTTTACGCCAATTTCTTTATATATAAATTATATACAAAATAAATATACTGTTATTATCGGTTCCGAATAGTTTCTATTTTTAAAAACCATTGCAAATTCTTAATTGGCGTGAAATCGTATTTTTTTAAAATGGATGCAAAAAGTTTTTCCCCCTATTTTTATCCTTTTTATAATATATTTTAAAAATATTTTTAATGTAAAAAATAATAATAATTTTATAATTTTTGAAATTGAACAAACATGTTTTTTTACGTTGGGTTCCAGGCCAAAATTGTGGAAAATGTTGGAACAACGCTAATATTATAATAAAACCAATTTTGTTATATTATATAAAATTGTTAGTAAAAGTATAAATTTGCCTGTTTCTTATACCCTGGGGCTAAATAATAATATATTGATTTTTGGTTTTGAATAAATTTGGTAATAAAATAGGTTTTTTTACATTTATTTATTTTCTTTACATATTTCGTTCCGCAATTGTTACTAATACCGTGCGAAATAATTTAACGGCGAAAATCGTCGCATATATATTTCCAGTTGTAATTTTTTTTAAATTATATTTAATGCGACTCCGAGTCGCATTTAATTACGTAACCGTCCTGTTTAAATCCGTATACAAAAACCATTTTAATAATATAAATTTAGTTCTTTCCGGGTATTTTATAAATAGAATTCTTTTGTAAAAATCTTTAATGTTAAAACTACCCATTTCTTTCGTTTGTCGCGTATTTGAAATCGTTTTCTAATAGATATTTGAATATAATTTTATAATTTTGAAATATTGGCGTAAGGTTGTTCGGATATTTAAAACTTTCCGCGTTATATATATTAAGACCTGTTTTTTTTATTCTTTGGAATTAATTGGCTTTTTTTGAAAAAATTGATAATAACCCCGAAAATACTATATATTATAATTTATATATTGTCGGACTTCGGGTTATAATTTATAATTTCCGCAAAATTTTGCCAATCCCGCTCCGCAATTGGTTTATTTATATACGCAAATATTGCAAATATAGTTTATATTTTGTCGTTATATCGATTATCTTTTTTTATTAGCGGATATTATTATTTATTTGCGGATTTTGTTAATTCACCGCGGCGTTTTAATGCGGTTTGAAATGGGATTTTTATATTTATTTAAGTTTTTGGTGGATAGTTTTATTATAATAATGGAAATGGTTTTACTGTTTGTTAACGGTATAATGGCCTATATTACGGTGCTAATTTCCGGAAATATTCTCGCTTAAAATTCCTTTTTCCGGACCTTTAAAAAGTCTAAATGTAGTTTTTGGGGTTTTAAAACCAATATTTATTTTTCGGCTTTTTCCTAATATCCGTTCCGCGATTATAAAAACAATTGTATTTTTTTTCGACGGGTAATCCGGCGAAATCCCGATCGTTGTAAATATTCTTACTTCCTTTATTTAATTTATCGACGGTAAATTGGATTATGTTGGAAAGAGAATTATTTTTCCGTTTATAAAACTGAAAAATAGTAATTTGTTAAACGTTACGTCGCGAATTGTAATTACGCGATATAAAATTGGGACCCAAATTCGGTAAATGGTATTTAAAACGTATTTTATAAAATAACCAAAACATAATTGTACGTTAATTTTATAATATTTGCGGTTTGGCTTTTGTAATTGTTTTTTATTTATTATTTAAATTTTATATCCTTTTATAATTACGTTATATTATAAACATTTATATTTATTTATATTTCTTTCGTTCGGCCTTTCCGCGTTAATTTACAATAATTATAAATGGTTTGAAAATACGTGGTTATTTATTAATTAAAAGTTCAGATGGGTAATTTAAATTTAAGCTTTGCGCGAGATAACCTATTATATAATTAAACGGCCGTTTTCGCCGTTTTTATTTATAAATTATTGGCAAAATATTTACCAAACATTATTATTAGGGTTTTGAATTATATTTCCTGGTTTGCTCGTTGAGTTTTCCCGCTTGTTTTATATATATTTGCAAATTGAAATATTAATTGCAAAATAAAATATTAATTTAATTTCTTTTGTCCAAATTTCGTATTTTTTCAGGTTTTGGAATTCGTATAATATTATAACCGGGTTTATATCGCTCCGTATTCTGCAAATTAAACAACCGTATTACCTCTAAACCCATTTTTCAAAATTTCTAATAGTATCAAAAAATTCAAAACCTAAACGGGATTATATAAAAATAATATAAATTAATCCGCAAATAATATTCTCAGTTATTAGCAAATTTTTTGTTCCGTTATATCCTTCGGGGTAATATATATAATTCCCAAATATTTCCCAAAATAATTTATATGGGCAATGCTTTGGGGTTCGCCGTAAAACTATTCGTTTTGCGTATATTTGCGAGCAATTTTCGCAAATTAGACAAATATCGCCCAGAATTTTTATTTTTTCCGCGTTTTTCATTCACCGTCCCACCGTTTATTATTCCAAATAATCAACGCGTAAATACCAAATGCGCGTTTTTTTTTTATTTTTAGTTTACAAATTTATTATATTAATTAACAATTCCTTTTTACTGTTTTATTATATTTTATATAACCGTTATAATAATAATTTTTCTTTCCGAAAAGAAAAATTGAGGTTGGAAAAATAGAAAAACTGTGCGGTATTGGTTTATATTCGAAAAGCGGTAAACCTTTTAACTTTTTTCAAGGTAAACTTAACGTATTAGCGTGGATTGGGCCGTATTTTAAAACCAAATCGTAATTACAAAACCATAATTTATATTTATTAATTAATATTTCGGACGTTATATTAGAGTAGAATTCTAGAATTAATGCAATCTTTTTCAAAATTAAATCCCTTTTATCAAAAAATCCATTAAAGGTTTTGCGGTTATATTTTTGCATTTGCAGCGTAAATGCACCGGTTGCAATTAAATTCTTAATATTTGCTGGATAAAACCTTTTTTTCGTCGATTGATAATATTAAATGAACAACGTATATCGCGTTTCCGCTAATAATATTATTGGCGAAAGAGTGGGTGTTTTTTTTAATGGCGAATATTCCAATTATTATTTCCGGTATTGTAATCATATTATATAATATAATTGCGTAATTTATAAATTTGTTCGGAATTTGTTCAAGATCTTTTTATATCCCCGAGTTCTTTTACAAATTAAAAATCCCCGTTAGAATCTTTTGTAAAAAAAGATTTTCGTACCAAATTTTGGCGAAATTGCTGATAATTTTTGGATTTTAGTAATTTTTGGAAACTGTGTTTTTTCGTCGGGATTTAAATTAATGTTTTTCAATTTTTTCGACTCTTTCTGTTTTTTTCGTATTTGTTGAAACCCAATTAAATTTGTCGCAGTTTTTTGGTTCTTAATAATGTTTTTTATCGTCGGTATTTTTATATGGGTATTTATATTTTTATATTATTTTTTTGGCTTAAATTGTTTTCGTTTGGATTTCTTTGCCAACCATTTTTTCCCTACTATTATAAATATCGGAATCGGACGTGTATTTAATTAATTTATTAATCTTTCATTATACGTCGGTTCTGAAAATTCTCAAATATTTTTCCACGTCCATAAATGGTTTTTTTATAGTTATAAATTTATTTATTTTATAAAATTGATAAGCCTTTTAGGAAACGGATATTCACGCCGCAATTACCGATGATAAATTGGTAGGTAACCCCGATTATATTTTGGATTTCCGGCATATTATATATCTTGGCAAATATATATTCTTTTGATATATTTTATATCTAGGTTTCCGGGCTTGTACTCCAATCAATCTTATCGAATTAATTACGGTATTTACAGCGCGTTATAATTATTTTTATATTTCCCAGGGGTTAATTGAAGATCGAAAAATGCGGAGGAAAAATTAGGTATCCGCTGTTTATTTTTATTATATTATAACGTTCGCCCGTTTTATAAAATTCCCTCTTATTAATCTAATAACTATAGAGGAAGTGTCGATATAATATTCCATTAGGTTGGAAATAAATAAAATAAACGTTGTTTTATCGTACCATTTTCCGAACTTTTGGTATATTGGCATTTCTTTATCGAATTTGCTATTTATATCCAAATGCTAACAATTTTCACTATTAATTTTTTTTCCGGGGGTTTTTAAAAAAGGGTTTTGGTCGTTTCAATATAAGTAGGGTTGAGTGTATTTTGGGTTAGAAAATTAATTAGGACCCAAATAAAACGTTTTTTAACAGCGGTGTTAATAAACAAAAACCATTCGGGCCATTCTTTCGACGTGTGGAAAATAATAATTGTAAATTTAATTTCGTTTCGGAAAAATAAAATATAATGGGGAAATATACAATTTACGGAAATATTAGCAAAAAAAGAGTTTAATCGCAAATGTTGAAAAGATATATTAAATATATAAATTATATACTTGTTTATAAAGTAAACAATATATAAAATTTCAAAATTAGACGTTATCCGGGTTTATAACTGTTATAAACGTTGTTTTTTATTTACTTTATTTAAGTAAATGTATTTATTTAGCTGGGTTTATATAATCTAACAAACTTCTATATAATACCAGTTTAATCCAAAAAAATAAAATAAAAGTATATTATATGTTTTACAAAATCGTATTCGAATAAAGAACCGCGTTATATTAAGTAAATAATTGTTATAATTTTAACAAAACGCGGAAACAAAACCGTTACTAATAATCTAACTGGTTTCAACCTAATTTAAACTTAATGTATCTAAACGTTTTGTTAAAGTTTTAAATGCACCCTATCGGGGCTAGTTGTGGTAGTTTAGTACGCGACAGTAAATTTAATAATATAATTAAAATATTCTTTCAAATTAAAAAAAGCATATATAATAACATCCGCAATAATATTACAAATATAATACCATTCCTAATTCTTATAAAGAAAATATCTTCGGGCATTTTTATAATATTTGGTATATTGCATATATATTGAATTTAATTTTAAGAATATGTTGAAAGATTATATAAATAATAATAATAATAATAATAATAATAATAATAATAATAATAATAATAATAATAATAATAATAATAATAATAATAATAATAATAATAATAAATGTCATTTAGTAGCCCAAGCTCATCGAATAATTATTAGACTAGAATATAATAATAACATTAAAAATAGTTTTGCAAAATATATTAATAAATATATAAATAAAAGAAAATTACCACCAAACTTTAAAATTAAATAAAATACCAATGGATAGAAATACCTGCTGGGATTCGCATTATTTAATACTAAAATTTATATTAATATTATAATATATTTTAATTTATATAGGAAAAACCACGGAATGTTAAAATGCTAAAATTAATATATTGTTAAAATGTTAAAATCAATATATTGAAGAAATACAAATTTGAAATAATTCAAGATGTATAATTAATGTTAAGAAGACTTGATTTATTAACAATTAAATTACAAAACCGAGTTTATATAAATTGAAACAAAATTTTTTTATATATATATCGAACATATTATAAATTATAAATTAAATAAAGTAGGGAATAAATTTAAATTAAAGTTCCGGAATAAAAGTAAAAACAATAATATTAATTATAGTTTATTTATATTGGCATTGAGAACAGGTATGAAAAAAGTAAATATATAATACTTTTAACATTTAAATTTAATATATATTATTATCCTTGAATAAATATAAATTCTCATCGTGCGCAGTGGCCTTGGAAATTAATAAGTAGTCTGTTTACGTTACTTCAAAATATTCTGAAATTATATACCTTATTTTCAAATTATAAAACCGATTTGAACGCCTGTTTTCAATATTAAAGCATATATTACTAGCGTTAACCCATTTTAAACCCAAACGCCTATAAAATACTACGTAAATAATACGGGGGGAAGTGGTGGTTTACGGGCGGTTGAAGTAATTCTTTTACCGCGTTTTAACATGTTAATTAACCGTGTTTTTATGCCCGAAAGCCCATATGTTTTATATATTAGAAACCTTATATAAAAGAAATTAACGACTTTTTATTAGCTTTAAGATAATAAAGCAACCCCTGCTTACGTATCAAGTTTATATTTATCTAGCGGTAATAGTATATTAATTAAACATAACCCATTTACTTTATTAATTATTCTGGACCAGCGATACAAATTATTTTATTCGGCAAATCAGGAATTATTATTTTTGCACCTGTTAATTATAACCAATATTATAAGTATATTAAAAAACGTATATTATAATTTGAGACCCCGGATTATATTATTACGACCGGGGACTGGGTACAGGTTAGGCACACGTTAACTAACAAAATACAGGGTAATAACACAGCATATAATAATCCACGATAGCATTATAGAAATAGCATTTAGACTAAAGATTAATTTTTAAAAATTTAGGACTAACCTGCAATTTTTAGGGTTTAGAAACCCCTATTTATAAACGGCGTTTTTATTGCGGTTACGTAACGCGAATTTACAAATTTAACAGAACCCAACCTTTAAAATTATACGTTAATATTTAAATATTAATAATTTTGCACGTAATAATTATTTTTCTTGTAATAAAAGCGTCCTCGTTTTAGGTAATAATATCCGATATAAAGCGGGGTAATTTATAACAAACGCAAATAAAACGCAATTATTTCGCGTGGGTTCCTATTAGTAAATATTGTAATTGGTTACAAAAAATGGGTTATAACGTTAACAATTTGTAAACCCCACCTGGTTTATACGTTAATTACCTTTTTAATTTTAACGAAAAAAATGTTTAGTCAGATTCTTTTTCCCATTTTTAATAGGAAATTTTGTTAATTTTTTGCACGCGTTATTTTTGCGTTTTGGTCGCGCTTTTTTATATTAAATTGATTTTTGTTATTTTTATTATATTTTTTGCGCCTGGTTTTGTAGCAAATCCTACCCAAAAAAACGTTCGCGGCTCCCCCATTATTATTTTTATTACCGTTGGTATAAATATAATTTATAAGCGTATTATTTATATAAAATGTATTCGTCGCGCTGTTAAAATGGTTAAAAATATAAAAATTTTCCCCGGATTTAAATATATTTGAAAAACGTTTTTTTAAGCGGGTAAAATAAATAAATTATATTTTTATTATAAAAAAGTTTACGTATTTGCAAATTGGTAAATTGCGTTATTTTTGCGTTTATTTATTTTTAATTTTTTTACAATTTGTTTAATTAACGTATATTTCGCAATTGCAATTATAAAGGGAAATTTCGTCGGTTTTTTTATTTATTTAATATTATAAATTTCGTTGCCTAATTTAACGTTGGCAAAAGTTTGCCTGTTAAAATTAAAAAACTGTTTGGAATTTTGGTAAATTTTATATGGTTTCCCGAATATTTTGAAACTAAAAAACGCAAACGTTTGGACCAACTTGGTCCGTTTAAAAATAAAGCCGATTATTTTTATATTTTAAACGAAATAAAAATTACCAAAAATTATTATTTTGGAATTATAAAAACTACGTTTTTTAATTTAATAAACCCTAACGTTTTTACCCAAAATATTTTTCGATTAACCCCCTACGTTTTCCAAACGGTTTAATAACGTATAACGTCCTATACGTTAGCGGTTTTCGATTTACGTTTTTATTTTCCCATTACGGCGTTTTTTAAATAATAAATATGAAATTCGAAAAAATAAAATTCTATTAAAAATAATAAAAAATGGCGTAAATGGAAATCTATCTTTTTTCGCGATTTTATACCCGTTAAAAAAAATAATAATTTGGTTTTAATAATAAATATATTCGAGATTTTGCACCGGGCTTTTTTTGGAATTTTATGGTTATTTTTACGTTTTTAAATTTAAATTCGTATTGATTTTCCCTTTATTAATCGGCTTCGAAACCCTAATGGTATTTTTACGTTTATTCTTTTTATTACGGATATTTCCTTTATTCTTCAGGTTGGTATTATTATTATATTAAACTTAGAACACGCGCATTAAAAATTCAAAAAACGTAAATTTGCCGTTTTAAAAAAAACCTATTTGTTAATTTTACGCCAAAACCGTCGTTGACCAGACGGTTTTCCGTAATAACGAAAAATTGCAATTTATTTGTTTTAATAAAAACCCCGTTATCTTTTTTCATTTTATTTTATAACGTGATAACGGTTTTTTTATTAATTAAATAATCTTTCGCGTTTCGCGTTTCGCGTTTCGCGTTTATTTTTAATTGGTAATATTGGACAAAATTAATTTTCGATTGGTATATTTTCCAAAAAACGTGTTGGTATTTTTTCAAAATCGCCCAATAAACGTTAAAATTAAATTGGAATTTGGTATAGGTTTTTTTTATATATAACGTTATTAATACTAATTAAATTCGGAGGAATTTTAGTTTTCTATTTGCGTTTCGTGCGTTTAACTCCTGCGTCTTTATTTTAAAATAATTTTTTCCTTTTAATTTGGTTTTTTTGGATTATTTTTGTAAAATTCTTTTATTTTATTTTTTATAAACAGATTTTTGTCGGGTATTTATTAATTATATTTAATTAATTAATTAATTAAGCAATTAACCAAATAATAAAAAACTTTATTTTTAATATATATATTTTTAATCTTTTCCACGTTTTAATTTTTTTCGTTTTTAAAATTTGGGCAAAACATAATTTCGCATTTGTTTGGGTTCCTAAACTTTTATGTTTGAAACGTTATATTGGGAAAATATTATATAATCTGTTAAATTATATTGGTAAAACCAGATAATATGTTTATTTCCCTACGTTATATAAAATTTTAAAAATCCAATATATCTGGGTTTAAATTTGGCGTTCTTCTTTAATGATTAATATTGCAAATGGATAACTATACCCAATTATTGCGTTTAAACTTTATAAATCTTATGTTTATAATTATAATATTTTTATATTATTCTATTAGTTAAATCCGTTTTTTTCGCAAATTTTCTTTTAATTTGGTAAAGCTTTTAAACCTATTTTGCATTATTAATATAATCATTTATCCCCCCTTTTAATAATACGTCGTCGGATTTTTAATGGAAATTTCTATTTTTATTTATAAACGCTATTATAGGCGATATACCTATTGTTTTCTGGAATATATTATTAAAAACGTATTTAATTATAAATAAAAATTAGGCCAAAATATTTTATCATTTTCCTGCGTAATATTTAAAATATTATTCGATAATTTGATTAAATTTTTCGATTCACCCGTTTATTTGCGGGTAAAATATTATAAATAAGCGTTTTGTAAAATTTAATTTATAATATAACTTTTTTCAAAATTTATTTTGAGATAATTTAATTATATCCGTAATAATGTATAACGAAAATTTATAATGGTATTTAATTTCTTTAATAAAAAATTAAATAAATTCGGAAATATCCATATCGGTTATATTTTTACCCCTTAACCATTTAAATTTCAATTTCCTTTTCAATTTTAAATTGGCCCGAAATTTTCGTTTGTTATTTATTTAATTCCGAAATTTTTTCCGGATATTAACAGACAAAATGCGTATTATTATCGCAATGGTAATATCGGATTGGCTTTTTAATAAATTTATTCTTTCGATTTTTCCAATATTTAAAATTTTCGAACCCCCCGGATTTACGTTTTATTCCGTTAAACTTCCGTCTTGTCCAATTTCCGCCGGAATGTCCGTTATTTCCCCTAATTCTGTTCTTATTTTTACGTTAGGAAATATTGTTTTAAGCAATTTGCGATTCCCCGTCCTTTCCGTTTTTACTTGTTTTCGCAATTTTTGGTTTCTTTATTGGAAAATTATCTTGTTAGATTATTCTTAACGCTTTATTTGCGTTTCTTAATATTATTTCATATTTTTATACCCAAATTATTTTCTTATTTCGGGTAAAAATATAATATTATAATAAATATTAATATATATTCCAGTTTAAATACCAATTTATTAAAAAACCGTAAATAACAATTCTTTTCGATTTTTTTATTTATAGGGGATTTTAAATTCAAAAAACAAATATGGAAATTAAAAAGGAGTATTCCATAAAATATTAAATTTATTTTAATATTAACGTGATATTTTTTTATTTTATTAATTTCGATAAAATGTTTTGTCCATTCAACGAAAATATTCCAATTAAATTCGGTAACGGTACGTTTGGGTTTTGAAAACCCCAAAATATAAATATTATAACGGTTTTAAAACGCAATTAATAGGGTTAAAACCCCGTAAAAAACTTTGCGTTCCTTTATATAATATTTTTTGGGTATTATTTTAAATATTTGTTATATTTATAATAATCAATTATTTTATTATTTTTATAATGAATAAAATTCCAAAATAAAAAAACTGGGGATTTTTAATGTCCTTTTTCTTTTTATTTTTGAAAAATTAACGTTTTTTAAGATAAAAAATTGGAATTGTTTTTAAAAAAAAATTAATTTTCCATTGGAAATCCATTTTTATTTTATATAAACTTTTTATAACGTTCGAGTTGGCGTATTATTTTTAACGTCAAAATCGACCATAGGTTTAGTAACTTTCAATAATCCGCTCAAATAAATATCGGTTATTATATAAATAACGCAAATGGAAGGATTAAAATTATTACGACCGGGGATTGGATGTAGGTTAGGAACACGCTAGCTAATAATATATAGGGTAATAATATACCGTATAATAATCCACGATAATATTATAGCAATAGCATTTGGATTAAAAATTAATTTTTAAAGATTTAGGATTAATATGCTATTTTTAGGATCTAGGAGCCTTTATTCATAAGCGGCGTTCCTATTACGTTTACGTAACGCAAATTTACAGGTTTAGCAAAACCCAGCCCCTAGGGTTATACGCTAATATTTAGGCATTAATAAATCTGCACGTGATATATACCTAATAATAATTTAAATAATAATATGGAAAATTTCTTTTTAACAAATTAAATAAATAATAGCTTTTATTATAAGAATAGTAGGATTAATTTATATAATAACAGCGATCCGGACTCGGGTTTATTTGAAGGTAAAATATAAGTGAAAAACGACGAGTATTTTATATTGTGAAATGGAAGTTTATATTTAAAAGCCGACTTATTATTATATTGGAAAAATAATAAAAACTGGTTTCCAATATTAAGTTTATTAGCTCGAAAATGTTCAAATATTCCGGCTACTTTGGCTGTAATAAAAGTTATTTTCTCTATTGCGCCTAATATTATTGCCCCGCACATAATAAACTACGTGAAAATATTATAAAAATGTTAATAGGCCTTTATAAATCGATGGATTAACAAAATTTTATTGTGGGTAAAAGTTAATATATTTTTGTCTAACGACTTTTCTATCTACGTTTGAATTTTTAATCGTTTTTTGCTATTTATACCCGTGGTCGAAAATTAAATAAATTACGTGCGGGTGATGTGGGGCACCATACGTAAATTATTAAATCAAATTAACAAATTAAACGCGATCCCCTTTATTCTAATACCGGCAACTTTTTTGTTTTTTTCGCGTTTAAGAATTTTTAAATTTGCTATTTATAATTAACGAAAAACCTGCAAACGGCGGTATCGATCTTACACTTATTATTAAAAATTTTTAATCGTTATTTTAACGTTTTGGCCGAATTTTTTATCTTTCCCGGAACCGGAAATTATAAATTGTTATTATAATTGTTATTTAACTTGGAACCCGCTTTTAAAAATAATAATTGTAGATAATTTTGTTTAACGCTCCTATTATTTATTTACTTTATTATTTAATAACCGCAATGGTTTTATAAATTAATTGCAAACTTTCTAGCGATTATTCTATTTATAAAAAAACTTTTTTCGCTATAAGTTTAAGGATATTTTGTAGTTTTAAATTGTTTATATTTTTCGTTATTACCATTTTAAATTAAACACGCTAAAAATTATTATCTTTGTTTTTTTACCATTTATTTCTTGTTGGTTTTATTTTTCCAATTGTTTGTACCAATTATTAATTAACGACATTATATTTAATAACGGTTCGTTTTTTGTTTTTTTCTTTTATTGTTTTTTCCGCGCCGCTAATAATTTCTTAATGGTTGGAAATACTTTTCGTTTTATTAATTATCAGCCAGTTCCCCATTTCGGTTATTTAAATCTTCGTTTGGTAGGAAAATAAATTACAATTGTCGCTTTGGTATTTATTTCAATATACATTCGTTTTTAAACGTTATACAAAATGCAAATAGGGATATTTGTATAAACCATTATAAAACCTTTTCACGACAATCTTTTTAGAATTTCTTTTTTGGAACGTTCTTTTAACGTCTTTTCAATCCGATTATTATTCTTAAGCCTGCAATATTATTTTGCGCGTTTTTAATTTCCAAAACGCCAAATACATGTTTGAAAACAAAGTAAAAATCGGCCGCAATAATAATATCGGAACGATTAACGTAATATCTCGCAAACGTAAAGACGACGTTTTGCCGTTTAAAATTCTAATTACTACAATTATTGTAAGCTTTTGTCCAAAACGTTCTTTTTATACTTTTTCAAAATCAACGAACGTTTTTTAAATGTCGACCGCTGACCCCTTACCCCCAAATATATATTTTAATTGTTATTTACAAACAGCATATTTTTTCAAACAACAGTTTAAGATTTTTATCGTCGTTTCAGCGTTATCCCGCCGGTTATATTATTGCAATTCGGGCCGCTATGAATCCACCATTATGCCTTTCAGCAGCGCGGCCGAAATGGTCGCGACCCTAGCCGCTGTTTACCACGATGACAATCAAGCCTCCAAAGCCCGTGAGGAGCTTCGTCACCTGAAGTTTAGTCTGTCGGACAAGTCAACAGACATCCACCAGTTTATTGGCAAAGTTAACAGCCTAGCCGATAAAGCCAACATTGCCAAAACGGAACGCAAGTTGGTTCTCTATGAGCACATTCCTGCCAACCTGAACCCCCAGCTTCTCAGCCTATCCAAAGACCCAAATATCTCGTACGAGACCTTTGCCGGAGAAGTTGCGAACTCGGCGCTGGCCCAACAACGCGCTTGGGAGGAGCTCCGCGAGAACCGCAAAAAGAGGGAAGAGCGCCGTGAGCGTTCAGCCAGCGCCGAACGCAAACAGCGTCGACGCGAGAATCGCCGGCACAGCCAGGAAGCCAAGAACCAAGCCCGCACACAGACCGTTGACGCACCGAAGTCGCCCAGCAGAGAAAACGCCAAATTGGTCATTGAGGGTAAATGCTTCCTTTGCCAAGAAGCCGGGCACCTGGCACGCAATTGCCCCCAAAAGGCCGCTCACATCGCCGCCGTCCTCGCCCTTCAACACGAAGGCGATCGAGAAGCTGGTGAACGATCCGGCCACAGCTCATCTTCGTCGGATTCGGAAAACTGCTAAGGCTGCCGGAAGTCTCCTCGGCAGTCTGCATGCCTCAGATAGCTAAAATCGATAGATCACCCAAATTAAACACCTTCCTTGCTCCCATTCAACTGCAAGACAAAGGTCGTGGTCTCAACGCCCAAGCTCTCTGTGACACCGGAGCAGATGTGTACTTATCCATCCGACCGAGCCTCGCGAAAAAGGTCGCCCAACGTTTAGAGCTACCTATCAAAAAGCTCCCCAAACCTTTGGACTTTGGAGATTTTAACCGGAAGGTCACCGCAAGAGCCACCGAATACCTTCGGCTCACCTTGCAAATCGACGGACGACAATTCCCACGGCAGAAATTCATCCTCCTCGAAACGGCACACGATGTGTTTATCGGACAAGAATGGTGGACGAAGCATCGAGTAGGCTTATTCCCAGCTACCCGCAGCTTCGTTTGGCCCAACGACCTGCCCGCCATGGCCCAATACTCACCGGCAATCGTCGTACAACGTTCAAATCCGCCTCTGGACCTCGAGGCCCAAGCTGACGCAGTCCGCCGGGACCGCAAGATGGAACAAGAAGACCGTCGCATCCAGGTCCGCAAGATACTTCAAGGCCCTAAACGCCAACACGGAAACCAGGCTCAGATCGCAGAAATTAGCGCCTTTCCGACTATCCCAAAGACCGTTTCCAACAAAGCCCTGCCAGCAAATATTTGTGCCCTTCTTAACGACCCACGTCAAGATCGATGGAAGCGATCCCCGTTACCCACGGAGCCTATACCGCTGGTACCAGTAAACGATACGCCTACAACCAGCCTTAATGCGGTATTAGCCCTGCAATGGAACAAGACTCACGATGGACATCCCATTCCATTTCCTGCAGGCGAAGACCCGAAGCACATCGCGCAAGTACGAGCCAAGTTACCCAAAGCACTTGCCCACCTTGAAGGTTTCTTTTCCAAAAAGGCGTCGACGATTCTCCCGCCTAGCCGACCCGGCTTCGACGTGGTTTTGGAACTCGAGAAACCTTTGGAGGGGAGGCCAGCCCGCTATTCGACCCCTTTCGCGATGATGGAGTTGGAAAAGGAAACCATCGACGAACTTCTGAGGATCGATTTCATTGAACGGACAATGGAGGAGACCGCAGCTTCGACTCTGTTCGTTCCTAAACCGCAATCGAAGGAGCAACGTTTTTGTGTGGATTACCGATGGGTAAACAAATTCATCAAAGGACGACAAGTACTTGCCCCCGACGTGGCCGGGACGTTGAGCAAGTGTGGAAAAGCCCGGAGGATGACCAAGATCGACATTATTCGAGCTTTTAACAGATTGCTAATGGATCCGAAGTCACGGTATTTAACGGCGTTCAAAACGCGACAAGGCACATTTCAGTGGAAGGTCCTACCCTTTGGACTGAAGGTCGGACCCGCCTGGTTCCAAGCTTTTATCAACGCTCAGCTTAATGAACTGCTGGACGCTTTCGCGAGCGCCTACGCAGACGACGTGTTGATTTACACCGAGGATAAATCGGAGCAAGTCCATTTTGAGCAAACCGAGGAGGTTATTTACAGGCTGCACAAAGCCGGACTCCAAGGCGATATCAAAAAGTCAAGTTTCGGCGTTTTCGAAATCGAGTACCTGGGTTTACTTCTAGAGATCGGTAAAGGTATCCGCATCGACCCCAAAAAGGTCGAAGCCATCACCAGCTGGCAATGGGACGACGTCACCTCCGTTTCGGCAGTACGATCCTTCCTAGGCTTATGCAATTTCGTTCGGACGTTCTGCCATCACGCCAGCGAACAAGCAGAACCTCTGACCCGATTATTGAAAAAGGGAGTCCCGTTCGAAAGAGGCCCCGAGCAGAAATCTGCCTTTGAAGCGCTGAAACAGCTGGTGATCACCGCCCCCGTGATGAGTTTCTTCAAACCCGGTATGCCTGTCAGGATGGACACCGACGCCAGTGGCAGGGCCACCGCCGGTGTCGTGTGGCAGCAACAGGACGATGGCAGCTGGAAGCCAATCGGTTATTCGTCCAAAACTATATCCCCTGTTAAATAAAATTATCCGATTTAGGACCAGGAGCTATTAGTTGTAATTAATACGTTAAAGGATTTCGAACCAGCCCTATTGGGTACCAAATTTTGTGTTTTTACCGATTACCAAGCCCTAATTTATTAGTCGACCAAGAAATTTTTGTCCGCTCGCCAGATACGATGGGCTAATTACCTGACCAATTTCGATATCATTTTTAAATACCGTCCCGGTAAGGATAATGTGGTAGCCGATGCCCTTTCGCGCAAAACCATCGACAATTTTACGGTTAAGGCCCGAATTGTGTTAGACCGCATTATTGCATTAATCCCTCCAAAAAAGATCGATTCCCGACCCGGCGAACCTTTTCCAACTATTAGCAATTTGGAACCCTCCGCACCGCAGGGAGTTGACCTAATGGCTTTTATCCTGGAAGAAAACCTGAAACAGAACCTAGGTTACCACGACAATTTGTTAACGGTACCCGAGATTACCCAGGATGGTAAAATTTTTTTAAAAACGGCTTTTATCCGCGAAGCTTATAAGCCCAAGATCTTCGGCCATAGAGGCCAGAATAAAACCTTTAGCCGCCTGAAAAAGGACTATTGGTGGCCCGACCGAAATCGAGACGTCAAACGCTACATTAAGAATTGTCGCGAATGTCAACGCAACAAGGTACGACATGATAAGACGCCTGGGCTGTTGCACCCACTGGAGATGCCTAAACGGTGTTGGCAGCACGTAATGGTAGACGGCAAAGATATGCCCAAGGATAAAGAAGGCTATAATTACGTCTGGGTCTTCATCTGCCGATTGACCAAACTTTTGGCCACCCTACCGGGAAAAAAGACGGACACCGCGGAGACCTTGGCCATGCGGTATTATCAGACCGTGTACCGTTGGAAAGGCGTCCCCGATTTATGGCTTTCCGACAACGCCGGACCGTTTATATCCGAGTTCCTAAACACTCTAAACGAGTTGACAGGAACAAAGCATAAACATGGAAGCGCCCGCCACCCTCAAAGTCAGGGCAGCGTCGAAATTACCAACGCTGAATTGGATCAGAAAATGCGCTTTTATGTAGACAAATACCAAACGAATTGGCGACGGCATATCCCCGCTTTCGACTTCGGCCACAACTCGTCCGTCCACGCCTCTATTGGCATGGCACCGATCGAAGCAGAAACCGGAGCTCGCCCTAGAGACCCGCTCTCTTTACCTTTACCCGAAGAAGACCTGGAGACCGGTCAGCAACAAAAGGCGCTGGAAATGGTCCGCCAAGCCCGGCAAGCTCAGGAACTGGCCCGCAACAACGGACTCGGAGCGCAGATAGAGCAACAGAGGCAGGCTAATAAGAAGCGGCGACCGGTCGACTTTACGGTGGGAGATGCGGTTTACGTTAGCAAAAAGGGTTTTTCCACCGAAGCTCCTACGACCAAGTTGGACTCGCAAAATGCAGGACCATGGACGATTCTCGAGGAAAAGGGCCACAGCTTCATTCTCGACACCCCTGCCTGGTATAAAGGTAGTAAGCTGTTCCACGCCAGCCGACTGCGCAAGGCAGCAACGGATCCATTACCTCAGCAGTATCAAAAGCCGGAACCACCGGTCGAAATTAACGGAGAACCGGAGTGGGAGGTGGAGCAAGTGTTGGCCTCACGTCTATTCGGACGAAAGAAGACGTTGCAATATCAGGTATCGTGGGTCGGACTCGACCCTGATGAGACATGGTATGAGGCCCGCGACTTGAAAAATTCACCAGTACTGCTGGATACCTTTCACAAGGAGTACCCGGACGCAGCAGGACCTCCGGTAAATTTGCAACAGTGGATCAGGAGCGCAGCAGAGGATGTTTTTGCGGAGGACGGACCCGAGGACAATGTTGCCGAGCACGATGCGAAAAAGACACGAGAGCGGAGGAAGGCCCCGAGGAGACACACGTGACAAACTCAAGACTCTGACCGCCTACGTCGATCAGGCCTTAGAGGGGGGTAATGTGAGGATCAGGCCCCTAGACCTACCCTCAGAATCACGACTCGGCTCCACACCGAGCCAGGGATCGGACAAGGATCCACTACCTCCGGATTTAAGCGCGTCTCTTGAGCGCGTCGTCGATTGTAATTTCTCTCTTCTCTTCAGTTTAGAATTTTCGTCGATAGCGCCTAATACACTGAGGTTCTCCAATGTATGCCTGGCCGTGACACTTTGTACCTTTAGAGAGGGATGGCAGGCCAAAAAACCACGCATTTAGCGTTTGCCTAATGGTTGAAGATCACATTTGGCTTTAAGGATCCGGCCGGCTAATTTTCGGGCCTCTTCGTGGGTCGGTGGGAGCCCGAATGCGGCTTATGTTAATACCCAAGTTGTTAAGACGGGCTTTTTAAACACCGGATAATCTTTGGGACGGTTTTTGGGCTTTACTATATGGCTGGGTACCCAAAAAACGGTTCCGGAGTGTAGAGTATGGAATTCCATATTGGATCGAGGTTTTCCATAATGATTGGCCGGCTACGACTGCAATAAGGGCCCGTTCCATAACATTTTCCGCATATCGCGGCATTGTTAATTAATTTATTAAAATTTAAATTATGGGATCAACCTCGAAAAAATTAAATCGAACAACGCGTTTTTATAAATTGCGTGTTTGTGATATTTGGATTATAAAATGACCAGGTCCTAACATTAACCCCTAACCAACGACCCACCAGGGTGATATTTTTATTTACGTCGCGTTAAACTCGTAATTTTGTTTATTTCGTTCCCTTTCCTCAGAGGCGAATTTTCGTCGATAGGTGCCAATAAACTAGCTTCCGTGCTATACTTACCCTGGCCGTAACAGTGTTGATATTATTTAGGGTGGCTGGGAGTGATTCATCGGGGGGGAAGGGGGGGCTATCCAACAGGGGGGTCTGCGACTTTAATAACGATATTGGTTTTATACTCTTTTGTGTTTTAAGCTAGTGAAAACAGGGAAACCGAAAAGTATAGTCCAGGAATGCGAAATGCAAAATAACCATTAATAAAATGGACAAATGTAACTAAACCTAGGGGATAAAGAAAAAATAGGGTAAAATAGGAAAAATAGGAAATTATGAAAAGTGGGGAATAGTAGGAGTAGGAACGATATAATAAATAGGTTAATAGACCAAAAGGTCTTGCAGTACCTGCGTTTGCAAATACCTCGTCGGTTCCAAATTATAAGGCCTGCCCCTAGGTTATATATTAACCCGTGATGCTATTCCAGTCCTTTTTATCTTTTTGGCGTAACGGATCTGTCCATGCTTCCTTATTTCCTTTAGGTTCCGTACGGAAGGGCGAATAACCCTACTGTTTTTTGAACTTTGGCGCGGCAGGGCACCCTTTATGTCCTGCCGGGAAGGGACCGCAGCAGTTGGCGCATTTAGGGGGGTCTTTGCATTCCCGTGCGTGCACTTTCGGCTGCATTGTCCACATTTCTTGGGGCGGATGCACCGCCTTGCGTTGCAATAGTTGGCCCCGGCAGCCCACGCTGTGAGATTGGATCCTGGGTTTTTTCTCCACTAGACGCGATTTGCCGCTGTTGCCGAATAGGGTAAATAGTCGGGCTGCCGGTTGCAGAAAGGAGATTATCCACGTCGCCATCCCCGTAGCCGGGTTGTAACCATGCCGGGAAGGTCTGTAGTCGATAGGATTAAGGCCTGTTTGTGTTTTGGCCTTCTTTTTGATATAACTACTACTGTACGTCTAGCGGTTCGTCATCCCAGGGAGAGTGTATCGTGCGGGGGACGCCCGGGACCGCATAATTGTACCACCTTTGTGGGATTGTAATGGAGGTTCCGTTGAAAATCCTTTTAATTTTCTCCTGGGCTCTTGCTTCCAAAAGCTTATCCTTAATCGTTACGTTGGCTGCACTAATTGCCCACCCAGTTGGTGCTGGGGTAACGCCCACTGCTTCGCTCGTTTTACGCCCAAGGGCGAAAGGTTCGCGTGAGTCCAGGCCCGGCTGATGGGTCCGACTTGGGACCCGGTAGTCGGGCTGCTTCCTGACCGGAAGGGGTAGGGTGAGGCCCCCTTCGACGGGGTTGTGGTCGCCGATCGCGCGGAGATTACCGCGGAGGCCCAACTGCGGTTCGCCGCCCCGGGCACCGTCACTTTACCGGCGCGGTTGTCCGCAAGCGAGCCCTGGTCGGTTTTCGGTGGGAACCGTAATGGAGAGCGGGGATGTTTTTTTCCCTAATATTTATAAACGAAGGTGCCCCAACATTACATCCTCGATTGATATTGCTAATTTGCGAAGGTTTTTATATTTGTCGCCCTCGTAATTCCGTAAAATGCGGGCGAAATGGGTTTCGACGTTTTGGTACATTTTTTTTTATATATCGACGTCCCGTTACAATTTTTATTTTAATTTGGTTATATCGAACCGGGTTGCGCCGTCGTTCGGGGGGTGTTTTGTAACCGTATTTTTTGCGGTTTTAGTGGCGCCGTGGCACGGCCTTTTCGGTTACTGCGAATTTGGCGCGTATTGCGACCCAATTAAACCAAATAATTAGGCCCGTATAAAATCCCGATGGGGTTTACGCGATGTTACCGCCGCAAGAAATGCCTGGGAGGGCATCGCGGCCGCAGTCGAATAAAGGTGAAAATTTTTAATTTATTAATATTTCTGGTATTTTAACTGCCGCCGCATTATTAATAATGGGGCTGCGGGGCTGTTATGTCGGAAGGATGGAAAATAAAATATACCATGAAGGGCCGGGGAAGAAATTACCAAAAAAAGCATTAACGTGGTTCATCAGGACCCCGGACATATCAGGACCCCGGACACTCTTCCTGCACAATAGTACTTCCAATTTCAATTGCAACGCCAGCGTTGTTCAATTTACCTCAATGCAATCGGATATATGTACATCAGACATTTCTGCATCCTCCTGACAGGTGCGTGCATTATGTCCAGGTTTACCGCAGTTGCCGCAACGTCGTTTAGTCGCCGGCTGCGCACTACTCCCCTCCCCATTTTCATCTTTCTTTTCGTATATTAGACCATCGGCACCATTTAATTGAAGCAAATTCTGACCCTCTTGTATGGTAAATGACCCTCCTTCGCGGATACGTGTTTTTTGCGCCCTGCGCCGCTTGCTAAGCGCTTCGTTGGCCTTCCGAAGGCTGCGGTTCTCCGCTTCCAAAAGTGTGGTTCGATGAGCAATCGACTCCAACCCTTTTGCTAGCTGCTTTACAGCATTAAAAATAGGCGTTGGCGAGCTTCCCTGATGACAGCTGATTCGACTTTTAACAAGGGTAGATTGATTAACGGCTTCTGTCGGGTTGTGCGGTGTTTGAGAGACCCAGGTGTCGGTGCTGGAAAAATCAAGCTCTTTAGGTGACGGCGTCCGTAGCCTAACATCCAGCTTAGATATGACCATTTCCGGGCTATGGGGGATAATTCCCGCCCCTCGAAAGCCCCCGGCCATATTTTCTTTTGTCATTGACTTTTTGTAAGCCGCTGCAAAAGCCAAAAAGAACTCGACTTTGCTAATGCTGGTAATGTGGGCCCGGATAAAGTCGTTAATTTCTTGACCGTACGCCCGCTTAAGGACGTTGAACACTCCGACATCAAGTGGCTGGGTTAAATGAGATGAATGAGCAGGCAGGCAAAGTGGAATAATATTGTGATCTTTGCAATAGCCCTCGAATTCAGGGGATCGATGACTGCCGTGCCCATCGAGCACTAACATCCGATATACGCCTTTTGTCCGCGATTTTGTATGGTTGTCGAAATGCTGAACCCAGTCGAGGCCAGTCTCGTTGTCGGTCCATCCATTAACGGTGGGTTTGAGGCGCCACGTGTCCGGAAGACCGCCTTCTGTATACCAATTGGACAAATGGTAAACGCCTTTGACGATGATATACGGGGGAATATCGTAACCGTCGCCACTGATGCAACAAATTGCAGTTGCCCATTCTCGATTGCCAGGCTGTACTTTTTTCCTTCTTCCGCGTCTTTCGGACCCAGTTACGACCATTCCAGCGCAAATCTGGCCCATCATAAAGCCGGTTTCGTCGAAGTTGTACATGTCGCAGTCTTGGATGCCATATTTGGCCCTCATATTGGCCACCAATTGAAACCACGCGTTTAACGCGTCAGGATCTTCGCAAAAAGCTCTTTGGAAATCGTAAGCGCGAGAAAAACGCGTTTTTAATTCTGTGCGTCGTTGTACGAAGCGATAAGCCCATTGCTTGCCAACCGGTCGCGCGTCCCGCGCGGCGAGAAGATGATCGGCCATTGCGGCCACATCAGCGATCTGGGCTGGAAACCCTCGGGAATCTAGGTCCAATATATACTGGACAACTACTTCCTCTTCCCTTTCCGTTAGCTTTTGGTTGCCTGGCCGACGATTGGCCAAAGAAGCGATGCCGTTTATTCTGTCGTGTAGTGTCGATTTTGGGGCATTATATATTAATGCAACCTTTCGTATGCTTTTCTTTTTGCTTGATCGGAGCTCATTTAGAGCAAGAATGATTCGCGCTTCGCAATTTGATGATTCCATTACTGTTGGGGGAAAGAACACGTGTGGAAAATAAAGGATGAAACTGGGTTGAAAAATGTCCGGGGTCCTGATATGTCCGGGGTCCTGATGAACCACGTTA
>NW_021940929.1:44557-92346 GCF_004337985.1 Pyricularia pennisetigena | reverse complement strand
TAACGTGGTTCATCAGGACCCCGGACATATCAGGACCCCGGACATTTTTCAACCCAGTTTCATCCTTTATTTTCCACACGTGTTCTTTCCCCCAACAGTAATGGAATCATCAAATTGCGAAGCGCGAATCATTCTTGCTCTAAATGAGCTCCGATCAAGCAAAAAGAAAAGCATACGAAAGGTTGCATTAATATATAATGCCCCAAAATCGACACTACACGACAGAATAAACGGCATCGCTTCTTTGGCCAATCGTCGGCCAGGCAACCAAAAGCTAACGGAAAGGGAAGAGGAAGTAGTTGTCCAGTATATATTGGACCTAGATTCCCGAGGGTTTCCAGCCCAGATCGCTGATGTGGCCGCAATGGCCGATCATCTTCTCGCCGCGCGGGACGCGCGACCGGTTGGCAAGCAATGGGCTTATCGCTTCGTACAACGACGCACAGAATTAAAAACGCGTTTTTCTCGCGCTTACGATTTCCAAAGAGCTTTTTGCGAAGATCCTGACGCGTTAAACGCGTGGTTTCAATTGGTGGCCAATATGAGGGCCAAATATGGCATCCAAGACTGCGACATGTACAACTTCGACGAAACCGGCTTTATGATGGGCCAGATTTGCGCTGGAATGGTCGTAACTGGGTCCGAAAGACGCGGAAGAAGGAAAAAAGTACAGCCTGGCAATCGAGAATGGGCAACTGCAATTTGTTGCATCAGTGGCGACGGTTACGATATTCCCCCGTATATCATCGTCAAAGGCGTTTACCATTTGTCCAATTGGTATACAGAAGGCGGTCTTCCGGACACGTGGCGCCTCAAACCCACCGTTAATGGATGGACCGACAACGAGACTGGCCTCGACTGGGTTCAGCATTTCGACAACCATACAAAATCGCGGACAAAAGGCGTATATCGGATGTTAGTGCTCGATGGGCACGGCAGTCATCGATCCCCTGAATTCGAGGGCTATTGCAAAGATCACAATATTATTCCACTTTGCCTGCCTGCTCATTCATCTCATTTAACCCAGCCACTTGATGTCGGAGTGTTCAACGTCCTTAAGCGGGCGTACGGTCAAGAAATTAACGACTTTATCCGGGCCCACATTACCAGCATTAGCAAAGTCGAGTTCTTTTTGGCTTTTGCAGCGGCTTACAAAAAGTCAATGACAAAAGAAAATATGGCCGGGGGCTTTCGAGGGGCGGGAATTATCCCCCATAGCCCGGAAATGGTCATATCTAAGCTGGATGTTAGGCTACGGACGCCGTCACCTAAAGAGCTTGATTTTTCCAGCACCGACACCTGGGTCTCTCAAACACCGCACAACCCGACAGAAGCCGTTAATCAATCTACCCTTGTTAAAAGTCGAATCAGCTGTCATCAGGGAAGCTCGCCAACGCCTATTTTTAATGCTGTAAAGCAGCTAGCAAAAGGGTTGGAGTCGATTGCTCATCGAACCACACTTTTGGAAGCGGAGAACCGCAGCCTTCGGAAGGCCAACGAAGCGCTTAGCAAGCGGCGCAGGGCGCAAAAAACACGTATCCGCGAAGGAGGGTCATTTACCATACAAGAGGGTCAGAATTTGCTTCAATTAAATGGTGCCGATGGTCTAATATACGAAAAGAAAGATGAAAATGGGGAGGGGAGTAGTGCGCAGCCGGCGACTAAACGACGTTGCGGCAACTGCGGTAAACCTGGACATAATGCACGCACCTGTCAGGAGGATGCAGAAATGTCTGATGTACATATATCCGATTGCATTGAGGTAAATTGAACAACGCTGGCGTTGCAATTGAAATTGGAAGTACTATTGTGCAGGAAGAGTGTCCGGGGTCCTGATATGTCCGGGGTCCTGATGAACCACGTTAAGTGGGATGAGGTAATATTACAAATTATTTATTTGTTAGGCAAAGGAACACGGCATAGCTTTACACCGGATTAAGAAACCGATATTATCTGCATTGAAAACAATTTACATGGTTTTAATTCAGCAAATTTATATTGGAAACCTAGCACCGTTTAATTCAGTCAAATAATATAAATAGTGCCAGAATATCTCTCTTTTCACCATACCCTTGTTTATCTTATCCCAAGACACATTGCAATTTTTCATCTTTTTAATCTTTTACCGCCGCTTTTTCAACAAAAAGAAATTTTACAAATCCTAACAATGCGTTTCCTTAATTTGGTTGTCGGCCTCTACGCTTGCAGCGCCGCCATCGCCAACCCTACCAAGGTTTCGCAGACGCTTGTCGCTCGCGAAACGCTGCAGCAGTGTGTAGACGGCTGTAAGGCCAACAGCCCTACTTGCACCATAGAGGAAGCTTGTATCAGAAACTGCGAGAAAAAGCACAAAGGCTAATAAAAGTAAGTTAAAGCAACTGGTGGTTGTTCCCCCTGCCCGGGAAGGTATACTAACACCCTTTCGCGAATAGGTTATACCGTTTGTTGTAGCTTTGGCTACTGGGCCGATACCAAGGAGACCAGGTGGGGTTGCACTCCTCCTAAGAACACATCCAAAAATACCGCCGGCAAAACCGAGGATTATATAAAGGGAAGAGCAATGTAACCTTATATAATTGCCAAGACTTTTAATCTCGAGTAAACCATGGTCAATTTTTAAAATCACGGCTGATTTCAAAAATGACAACGGGACTCTAGATATTAAAACAGGCATTTGATTAGGCACCAGCATTTTTTCTATTCATTTGGCAAGGGCATCCAATACGGGTACATGTGTAAAGCAATTACTTTCGTCCTGCTTCTCATTTCGATCTCTACTCCTTTATGCGTTGCTTTTTATCTTACATTTCAGCTTAAATCATTCGAATAGAATCGTCCTGCATTCTACAATCTTACTTCCACTACTGTTTTGCCACAAGCCTGCCACAGCCAAGCGTAGGGAATGTAAATCCCGAGTATTATAAACCTGGTGTCCGGTTTTAAAAATGCAAAAAAGTATCAATGGCAGCTTTGATAACAGTTGGCAATTGGTCGAAGCTCGTTAAAAGTAGAGAAAGGAGATGTAGGCGAAGTGAGGCCGTATCCTTGGGCTTTACCGGCATCTCCATGCCGTCCTATAATGGACTACTACATATTATAAGCTAATATAATTTACAAATTTGTGAATTATTACTTTCTCATCAGCTTTATCAATTTTTCTCTTCTCCCCAAGACTTCAATCGTCTCAATTTTCGAACGAGGCTGGGGGAAACACCTATGGAGAAGAGACTGATGTAGGTAGCCTTGTTCGGGCTTAATGTTTGGCTGTCGCGCATTATAAGGATTTGCGAGTTTGCGGTCGCAGCCGACATAATAAGAATGTTTATTTACTTCGTGGCTTATCCGGTCGTGCGCGCTATTGAATGTGTCGTAGCAGCAGCAGCAGCATTTACATAGTTGGTACTTTTACGGTGCTTTTTACAGGCGGCCCTGCCCGAAGGGAAAAGGCTTGCTGCACACCCAACATGTTAATATTATAGAATGAGATAAATAAATTAATTATTGATAATAATAACAAAGATGGTTCGGCGCTTTTGTATTATAGGTGTAAGATTATCTACGTTGCTGGTAAATTATATAATTCCAAATATAATTGCATTAACGTTGGGCTCCACATCTCCGACCCCCCTAAAGTCCGGCCCCCTTGAAAAATGTAACGACGAAATACCCCTTTTATAAAATTGCCAGGTATCGAAAGGACTTAAATCAGCTGGAAACCATTGTTGCTGTACGTTTTTCCCCTTAAATATAACGAGGGGAGGTATAACAGCCCCCGTAGCTGATACACATTCGATTATGCTCGTCCAACCCCGCGTTCCAGGCTCTTTTCGCTGTAATGGCCGGATTTTATTACGCCCTAACACCAGGCCATTAGATCCTTTGCCTTCCATTATACCTGTTTCGTCCATATTCCAACGGTTGGCCGGTTTTATAGTATCGATAACGGGATTTTTCAAATAGGACCACCAAGATTTAATTACCTCGGTTGTAGCCCCATTAACCCGGGCATTTTCTATTCGCCGGGGCCTTTGGGTTTTCAAAATTGGATATCGGGCTATAAAACGGCTAACCCAATGTTTCCCAAGGCTTTTTCTTTCTCCGGCGGCCTGAAGAATTCGTTCCGCAAAATAGCGTAGTTCTTGATGCGTTGGCGGAAGGCCTAACGCGGCCTGCGCAAGTACCCAATCTGCCAAATAGGTCTCCTGCTCCTGTGAAAGCCTTTGACAAAATCTTTTCGCTTGTTGAATTGACTGGGCCCCCTTTAAACGATCGTGAAGGGTACTCCGAGGAATACCCCATTTTTGCGAGGTTTTGTGAACTGATTTGCCATTTCTTATGTCAGAAATGGCAGCAAGAAGCTGATTTTCAGTGTACTGTTTCATTGGAAAGTTTGGAGCAAGAATCTTCAAAATGCAAGTTCTAAAGTGAAAAATTCGTCTAGATATTTATAAAATAAAACAAAGGGTTGACGTGGCTGAGTAGATATTTTTAGGGGCCGGACTTTAGGGGGGTCGGAGATGTGGAGCCCAACGTTACTGCAGTCTTTCACATCGCGATCAGCCTTAGTTCAGGACATAAGGACAAACTCTGTTACTGTGGTTGGATCACCACACCATACAGGTTAATAACCAAGAAGGTTCACCTTCACCAAACTCTTCAACAAAAACAATAAAGGTGTGCTCTCTTATCCAGTATACTTTCTGTCTTGGTACTGATTCGCAGCTTGAGTGGCAGCTTGCCTTGCTCAACAGATTTGGCAAGAGAATTGAAATCAAAAATCACCTACACCATGTTGTGAGTTTTTGTGAGCTTCAGTCAGCCCGCACCTGCAATGGCCCGGAAAGTCTTCATTCTATTAAGCCTTGTTTCTCTGAATCTGTATTAGCACGATATCTTTCCTCGGTTCACAGCACCTCCTTTGATATAAATGGGCGAGCTCGCCCCTCTCCTTTGGCGAAGAACAAGTCATCAATCGTCTTCAGTCTCAGCAGGGAAGTTTGAAACTTGAACCAAGTTTCACTACTTTTGTCAATCATATTCTTTACAGTCAGTTAACTCTCAATGTCGAAGACTTCGTTCATGTACATGGTTAACCATGTCTTCCTTCCACCCAAGCTCCCCGAGGGAGATGATTCGGATCCAACCAACAGTTCAGCTCTGCAATCGACTGTCTTGAGAATCACCGAGAAGTTTGAAGATTTCGTCCCTTCCGCCAAACATGGATTAGTACGCTCGGCAGTGGCAATGATCCGACGAATGGTTCAAGCTCAAGATCAGAATGGAAATGTCAACTACATCAGGCTTGAAGGAGTGT
Source organism: Pyricularia pennisetigena (assembly GCF_004337985.1). NCBI lineage: Eukaryota > Fungi > Ascomycota > Sordariomycetes > Magnaporthales > Pyriculariaceae > Pyricularia > Pyricularia pennisetigena. The sequence continues at coordinate 87,032 of NW_021940929.1, read as the reverse complement.
TGCAAGAGCTCAGCCACAGTGGTCGGTAAATATCCTAACAATACGTTGTCTCCCATATTCCCTCCCTGACCTAGGGAAGGGGGGTTAATGAATACTAACAAAAACAATAGGCCCGGGTGCGGCTGTGCCAATACATACCCATTCCCAGAACGCAGGCGTTCTTGTCTATAAGAGCAAGGACTCTATCTCTATTGAGTCTTTTGAGCTTTCTCCCCTGAACTCCGCCGTCATGAAATCTCCCGGTCGACTCCGCCGATACTTCCCTGGACCTGCAATGGCGATGAACCTAGAAACCTTCTGTGATGAAAAGTTCCGGACCTGTTTCGCTGCGCTTCTGCACAAGCTCTGTCATCAAAGAACTCCCGACACTTGTCCTCTTGTGAAAAAAGCCGGCCAGTCTCACGAGGAGCCACGAGATACGCTAGATCCTGTATACGTGACCGAGTTCATGTCTGCCTTTCTGGGGCCTGTCGCCAAGCAAGTTCAAGATGCGCCAGGGGTATGGAAGAACACACGCAGCGAAGTGATGTGGAACAACAGTCTCATGCCCTGGCGCAGGTCGCCGTTGTGGCTTCTAATCCGGGTTACGCTCCAACTTCTCTTTGTCCACGAAGCACCCTCAGCACTTGATGGGATATCTTTCTATAAGTCATTGATGCTCTTCTTTACCGCATCACTTCTTGAGGAAGCCCTGAATCACTGTCTGCCAAGTGAAATCATTGAGATTATGAGATCCAAGGTGGTACGGCGCAAGCACAAGCTCACGGCTCTTCATGGTCAGAATGATAAAGTTACCTCATTTGCAGACAGAGTCATGACCGAAGCTGCACAAGAGTTAATCCTCCGCCAAAGTAATTTCATCAAACACAACACCCCGGTCAACATCTTGCCTCGACTTCGCTCACTTGATTTTGCCAGCGACTCGGTTCATAGGTTGGAGGAATTGAATGACTTCATCGGACTCATCTCGCAACGAAAGCTAAGCTCCTACGAAACCAATTCCAACCAGTTCACGGAAATGGCATCGTTCGATCAAGATACTCTTCCTCACATTCCGACTTCCACCCCAGGAGAGTACACCGAGTTCTTCCTTGCAGAAGTTGAGACTTGGGTATCTTACCACCTTGACTCCTGGCTACACCACAACATAACGGAATCTGAGGCCTGCGCAAAGCTTCTCGAATTTATGACTGCATATAAAAAGATTGCACTGCCAATCTATAGGACAGACCCTGAGGGATTATCAATCATGGTCCTTGCGTTGACCGAGCTGTGGATCGCTTGCGATAAAATAGCAAAAAGCCAGATTCCGCTTATGTGCGACTATGACCCTCGAATTCCGTCATGCCTTTTTCAGTCCCTTTTGCTTCCTTCCCGCGACAACATGAGGCGACTGGCGAAAGTTGAACAGTATCTGCGACAGCGATCTCAAGTAGCCGACCAATCTCTTCCAGACATATTCACATCTTTCGGCGGTTCAAGGACTTTCGCTGTGCGATACTACGGCCAATCAGCAGTTCACCAGAGGTTGCTTGGGAAAATTGAGGCTGAAGCTGCCAGAAGTCGCACAGCAAAGATAGCCGAGCTTTCGAATGTTCAGGCCCAGCATGAGCGCCTTCGAAGGCTCTATGAAGCTGCAAGTTGCGAGTGCTTGTTACAAAACAAGCGGAAGGGGGCAATGTCATACCAAGGTGGTTACTGCACCAAATGCTCATACAAGCGGCAGATGAATTCGCTTAACATCAACATATTTGAATGGCCTCTACCCCGGAACCAAACAGATGCTCAGAACACTGTTTTTGAGCTTTGTCCTCCATGTACATTCTCCAAATGGCGGGATGCGACCGCATTCATACACATAGACGTCAGCATGTGCAAATACGGCTCGACTACTCGGGATCGTGTGCAGTCCCTTGAAAGCTACTCTGCTCTGCGCCCATACTTCAAAAATGTATACGGAAATCAGCGCATTGGACTCTGGTCATCAACCAAACCCAACGCGAGGACACACAGGCGGCTGAGAGCGGTGCCATATCTGGAAGTTCATGATGTCTGCCTCAACAATGGCATGACGTACTACTACTTTGACGATGAGTGCACAAGTTACGTTACCTCAACGATCATGACCGAAGAGCTAGTAATGTCCTGCACTTTCAAAGTTCCGCCTGAGTCAAAGGTTCTCCAAAAATACCTGTTTAGACCCAGCACGTCCCCTGACGGTCTTCCTCCCAATGATGTTATTGCGCACCAAGCTGAGTGTCCAGCTCATCTCTCGACGGAAGAATACAAGAGTCTGTGCCTCATTCCCTTGGGCCACAAAATCCAGTGGCTGAATATTCTTCACCAGCTGGCCATGCCCAGCATAAACTTTGGAAGGGCCGAAACAGCAGCGGTAATTTTACAGGCAATGTATCAAGCCGGTCCTCCCAGCAGTCAATCCGAGCTACGGGAAGCTCATTCTATTCTTGACTGCCCCCAGTTTTGTATGAAGACGGTCAATTATCTCCAGCAAGCCACTGATAGGGTTCGGAATAACTGGGAATCAACCCGTGCCCTATCCATCTTTATTTCCGTCGCCACTCGAGCACTTTCACTCTCAAATGATAAAGACGTCCAATTCTGCTGCCTCAAATTTCTCCTCAAGGCCCGTGCAATTGCCTTTACTTGGCTTGCCAAAATTCGCACAAAAGCAACGGGGGCAAGAACACAGCAATCACAACTGGAACTGAAACAAAAGTCAGCCGAGATAGCTCTGATATGTCTAGAGACTTTTGACATACAGATGCCGTACTTTGAAAGCTTTTTCAAAGCACCAGGGCATGCTTCAATATTTCTCCAATCCTGCATAGCCATATGCGAGTGTTTGGCGGCAGACAGCGCTGATAGACGTGCCTTAATACGCTGGAGAAAGCTCTGTCATCGAGCTCATGCTATTCTCATCAAATCTATTGTTTCCGAAAACGGTTATGCTCTTGATCTAGCTATTCAGGCGACGTGGCCTGAGTACAGTCGTGGAATCGGATGGAAGACAGTTTCGCCTTCCTCTTGTAACTGGCTTGAGACAGCCACTAAGGCCGTTTGTGGCCACTCTTTGGCGGTACATTTCAACGTGCTGACTGGTGAGCTGCTTGTGAACGGCGCGCCACTGTCGCGCCTTCCTAGCAGCTTCGAAAGTCACCCGATGTTCAAAGCGCTATTTGGCGGTCAAGCCCTGGATGTTATGCCATCCAATATCCCGGGCATGCAATTCTCAGTCAAACAGGCCTTGTCTGATAATGTGCTCAATATTGGGCTTCAACCTCAGCCTGGACTGAGGTCAAGAGATCTGATAGTCTCGGCCAAAAAGCTCGTTGGGAAGAAGGATGTCATGTATCATTTGATCCCTTCCAGGGTGTTCAGCGACAAGATACCGACAAGCTTTGTGCAAGATTACTTCCATTGGTATGATACCCACAGAGAGGTTATCGAACTTCGCCCAAGGCGGCAGCCATGGGAAACTCCCAGAGATCCCTGGATCATGCGGTCACTAGGGAAAAATGAATGGAAGTTTGAAAAGCTCAACCAACGCCTGGTCTCACCATTGAGCTCGACGGGAAATGTAATGAAGGCCTGTCTTGAACCGATAGAAGATATTGAGCACATACACCTAATGCTGGAGGGTGACTCTGGTATTCTCGCCATTGAGCTTCCAAGACTTGACCTCGGGTTCACTCTGAAGGCCAGTTCAACAAAATTGAGGTCTCGTCAGTTTATAGGGATGCACATCGACTCCGATCAATCGATTGGCTGTCTTTCTGGGCTCAGCAGCAAGCTCTTGCTTACTAATAACACTGGATCAAAGCGCGCTGTAATAATACCTGATGGCGACGTTACATGGCGTGAAAACCGTCTCCAGCCACAGCAGAGCCATGTCACTGTCAGTATCACCAAGGGTACCGCCTCTCTTACCCATTTCTATAACGTGGACACCCGTCTTGGCCGGCTGGAAGATAATGGGAGCTTCCGAAGTAAGATATATTTGGCCTATTTGCACGGGCTTACATCCTTTGCTGTCCCAGATACCATGACTGGCTATACAGGCACGGAACAAGCTCTATCAATCTTACGTTCATCGGCCGTGCGATCGACTTCGCAATTGACAGATGAAGACTTGGAGTTGCTCCGAAGAATTAGCCGTCTTACACCCTCCAGACATACTTATCCCAGAGGTCTTGATGTGATGCAGCAGGTGCAATGGCTGCCGGGATTGAGCTTTCTCTCCCAATCCAGTCATTACTACATTGAGATACTGAGAATTCTCGAGCATGCCGACAATCAAAAGGCATTTTACTACGACAAAAGACCTAGCTTTGTGGAGCAGCTTCGTGATGCGCAGAGTTTAAACCCAAAACTAATTGAAAGAGACTGCGTTAACAACGCTTGGGTGCGATCTCCTGAGTTTGGCGCTGATGGCTTTACTACATTGAACGACAGGGTCTATGCTAGCAGAGACCGCGGCAGAACAGAGCCTGGAAAAGATGATTGCTTTGCTATGTCAAGGGTTATACACAGTGGTCAAGCCCTTTTAGCAGGTGACCCTGGGACCGGCCTCCATAACCGATTGTGGCAATTCTTCCGAGACAGAGCTACAGTCTACGGACCAAACCACGAGCAGCCCCTATCATCGCTCTCTTTCGATTCTGTCTGGCTCCAGGACCTTTCTTCAACCTTTGCTGAGCAGTGGTGCTGGATGCACAAGATGTTAAGTTGCCGACGCTCTGATTTGAATCGATTTCACCTCATGTCATGGCTTTCAGCCATTGCGTTCGCCGCCAAGGCTAGGCATGAAACGGTTAAGGATCTGGGAATTCTGCAAGTCCTTTTGGCACTTGCGGTGGACCCCAATATGGCCGACATTCTCCCGCCTCCCATCGATCGGTTTGAATTGGCTAGCGGATATATGGCTGATGTAAGTGTGATTCGAGCAAAAGTCAGGATATCCTGCATCAGTTCCCAGAGTAGAAGAGGGAATATAGCCAGAGAACTACCCCAAGAACCACATGAATCATCTTGGACCTACAAATGGCGATGCGAGCAGTATTTTGAACAGTGTCAAGGAAGGGCAGTCAACAGTCTTACCAAGCTTATACATGGCCAGTGGCCATGCGAGCATCCAGATCTCGATATGAGCATACTTCCCAAAGCCATAACATCATACATTGACGTTCCATCTGCTCTGTCTGAAGTCTCTCGGCAGTTCCAAACATGGTACAACANGAAAGCCTTTGACAAAATCTTTTCGCTTGTTGAATTGACTGGGCCCCCTTTAAACGATCGTGAAGGGTACTCCGAGGAATACCCCATTTTTGCGAGGTTTTGTGAACTGATTTGCCATTTCTTATGTCAGAAATGGCAGCAAGAAGCTGATTTTCAGTGTACTGTTTCATTGGAAAGTTTGGAGCAAGAATCTTCAAAATGCAAGTTCTAAAGTGAAAAATTCGTCTAGATATTTATAAAATAAAACAAAGGGTTGACGTGGCTGAGTAGATATTTTTAGGGGCCGGACTTTAGGGGGGTCGGAGATGTGGAGCCCAACGTTAGTTGAGAATTTGGATCAAGGGGATTACGGCCTGCATATAAGCCGACTCCAGAACGGGGATTTATGTAGGAGGCCCTCCCTTTTGTGGCCTGGAGTAAAAGCGTAATCCGATTCGCAGGCTGGGGCGGCAAATGGCGGGGCCCACATCTTATAATAACCATTGAGATTTTTGGGGGCCGGGCAAATAATAACGCCAGTGATATATTGCAAAGAACTTGCGTAAACGATTGCTTACGTGGGAAAACAAGCGGTAGCTGCATTTGCATGCTGGCCGCTTCACCAACCCCTCCTTATTACACTTATCGGCCGTACCCCTCACCACCGCGCTAGAAAGTTCGCCTGTGTGTGGAGAAAATAAGGCGAACCTCAAGTGCTAGATTGCAGGCTGATAATAGCTGGCCAATCCAGGATTATATAAAATCTACATGCGTGTTTTTTTTTACTTTACATTTTTAACATTAAATCAAAGCCCGCTAATGACCCTATTTTATTAACAATACGCCCAGTTGTCACTTTATTATAATAAATCCAATTCAAATGCAGGGCTCGCAAAGGCAACTCGATTAAAATAATTGCTCAGGGAAAGAGCGTTTGCACCAGTCCTTTAACCAATATATTACAATTTTCCTATATGCTAATAAGTTAATTCTATCGGTCTTTGGGAGGATTGAATTAGCAAGTTTTCTTATGTTGCTATCATATAACATTCTGAAAAATATAAAACCATTGGCCACAAATTACTAACCCATCGGTTATAACTTACAAAATCCCAGTGATTTATCGCTTATATTACATAATTTTGAAAGCTATATATTAATTCTGCGCAACATATTATTTAGTCACTTCACCTTGCCTGGGTTCTTCGTAAACTATATTCTATGGAAAAGGGTGCCCAAAACAAGGCGTTTACATCGTTGTAAACGATGTTAAAATTTCCGCAAAGCAACGGTTTATCAGCGACCATATTGGCTATAAGCTAGCTTCCTTTCACAATATAAATTGTAAAGAATTTCGACATTTAAAATTGATCAATTACTTAGTTTGTCGAATAATAATTTCAAAGGATGGTAAATTGCCCACCGGGAAACCCTGAATTATATTATTAAATTTTATTTATTTGTCTCATAATACAAGTCTGAATTTGCCAAGAATTTGATATATTCGGTATATTTAAAAGGCATGAAAAGAATATTAGGTGCGTATTTCGACTATCGAGGAAGGTAAAAGTGGGTTAGTTATACGTTCAGCGAGCAACAAGCTACCCTGCGCGGAAACGTGGCTTTGGTGTAAATAATTAAAACCTTATCAGCAATTATGCCATTCGTGGTGGGAAACGCACAACAGGCAATATGCTCGATACAGTGTTCCCACTTCTTGTTTATTCGTCATTGTTCCGTCCAATGTCGGACATGTCGAGGATACCGTCGGCAAAACCACCGTTAATGCGATTTCCTGGGTAATGTTAGTGGGATTTATACGGCTTTCGGAAGCTGGTTTGGTTTTACCTGGGCCTTCGCGGCGGTCATGGTTTTGCTCGCGGTCGCAGTCTGAAATTGCGCACCAACAGTCTAGCTTGGTTGAGGTGGTATCTTTTGGTTGGCATTGCCTTTTCTCATCCTCGGTACAGGATTGAATCCATTTTAAGTTATGTCCGCATTTGAAAACTTCGTATATAAATTTGCACATGTTTAGTTTAAGGATTATCAATAAGGAATGATAGTGTGTTTAGGGATAATCATGTTGAAACTGAGATTGCATGGGCTTGCGGGGGTGCGAAAGGCATTTTTATAGATTAGGAACGTTTCTAGGATGGTTTTGCCAATGACAGTGGAAATATCTACATATAACCCAGCGGGGATACCTGAAGCGGGCAAGGCAGTATTGTTTTGCAAATTCAGCTGTACTTTTGCCTCGCTCTTCGAATTGGAGGCCTCGCTGGCGAACCATGTCGTTTTAGTTCAACAAAATTGAGGTCTCGTCAGTTTATAGGGATGCACATCGACTCCGATCAATCGATTGGCTGTCTTTCTGGGCTCAGCAGCAAGCTCTTGCTTATTAATAACACTGGATCAAAGCGCGCTGTAATAATACCTGATGGCGACGTTACATGGCGTGAAAACCGTCTCCAGCCACAGCAGAGCCATGTCACTGTCACTATCGCCAAGGGTACCGCCTCTCTTACCCATTTCTATAACGTGGACACCCGTCTTGGCCGGCTGGAAGATAATGGGAGCTTCCGAAGTAAGATATATTTGGCCTATTTGCACGGGCTTACATCCTTCGCTGTCCCAGATACCATGACTGGCTATACAGGCACGGAACAAGCTCTATCAATCTTACGTTCATCGGCCGTGCGATCGACTTCGCAATTGACACATGAAGACTTGGAGTTGCTCCGAAGAATTAGCCGTCTTACCCCCTCCAGACATGTTTATCCCAGAGGTCTTGATGTGATGCAGCAGGTGCAATGGCTGCCGGGATTGAGCTTTCTCTCCCAATCCAGTCATTACTACATTGAGATACTGAGAATTCTCGAGCATGCCGACAATCAAAAGGCATTTTACTACGACAAAAGACCTAGCTTTGTGGAGCAGCTTCGTGATGCGCAGAGTTTAAACCCAAAACTAATTGAAAGAGACTGCGTTAACAACGCTTGGGTGCGATCTCCTGAGTTTGGCGCTGATGGCTTTACTACATTGAACGACAGGGTCTATGCTAGCAGAGACCGCGGCAGATCAGAGCCTGGAAAAGATGATTGCTTTGCTATGTCAAGGGTTATACACAGTGGTCAAGCCCTTTTAGCAGGTGACCCTGGGACCGGCCTCCATAACCGATTGTGGCAATTCTTCCGAGACAGAGCTACAGTCTACGGACCAAACCACGAGCAGCCCCTATCATCGCTCTCTTTCGATTCTGTCTGGCTCCAGGACCTTTCTTCAACCTTTGCTGAGCAGTGGTGCTGGATGCACAAGATGTTAAGTTGCCGACGCTCTGATTTGAATCGATTTCACCTCATGTCATGGCTTTCAGCCATTGCGTTCGCCGCCAAGGCTAGGCATGAAACCGTTAAGGATCTGGGAATTCTGCAAGTCCTTTTGGCACTTGCGGTGGACCCCAATATGGCCGACATTCTCCCGCCTCCCATCGATCGGTTTGAATTGGCTAGCGGATATATGGCTGATGTAAGTGTGATTCGAGCAAAAGTCAGGATATCCTGCATCAGTTCCCAGAGTAGAAGAGGGAATATAGCCAGAGAACTACCCCAAGAACCACATGAATCATCTTGGACCTACAAATGGCGATGCGAGCAGTATTTTGAACAGTGTCAAGGAAGGGCAGTCAACAGTCTTACCAAGCTTATACATGGCCAGTGGCCATGCGAGCATCCAGATCTCGATATGAGCATACTTCCCAAAGCCATAACATCATACATTGACGTTCCATCTGCTCTGTCTGAAGTCTCTCGGCAGTTCCAAACATGGTACAACAACCACATCTTCTTATAAATACCTGGGAAAGATAGCGCAGGTCACAGAAAAGCTGAAGATCGCTCCTTCCCTGCGGCTTCCAAACCCTGATCCAGCACCTACAGACCCAGCCAGTTCAAGATTGTACTTGGCTAGAGACGGATTTACGTCAGTTACTCAATTATTCGCCCAAAATCAGCCACTCTTACATTTTACCCAAGCCCGTCCCGCCCTACAAATTCACCAGAGCGCCCGAGCGTCAAAGAATCCTTTTCCAGCAAGGAAACACAGCCTCAAGGTGCATGGTCTCACAGAAAGACTCAAGCTACAGGCATCATCGGACTTTCAGAAACGTTACGCAGCAGACTTAAGAGAAAGTACGGAGGCACTGGAAATGATGTCCAACGAACAGACGGATTTGCCTCAGGATCTTGAAGAACTGAAATTGAAGCTCGAAGAATATAGGGATACCTGTGCTAGATACTCAGGCTACCTTCTGTCTATCATAAAGAAGTCAATTGGCGCACATGACCTGACGGGTCGAGTCACCCGTCCCATGCCGAGAATCACCCCAAGACTATTCATATCTCAGCTGGCAGCCCACCGGTGGGAGCTTCTCCCAGACGCCTGGAAACGCATGATTGTTTGCTATGGCCTGTCGCTGCACGATCACCAGCGTGCAGAACGTTTGCTGGCGTTAGCGTCGCCCGAACGGCAGAACGAGCTTGTTTCCGAAGTTGGAAATCCTGGACATACGAGTTGGGACCCCTTGGAGCACCCAATGGCACTTCTGATGGAGATTGAGGGAAACATTACGATCCGTCCGATTCAGATGCGCATCGCAGCAGAGATGATCAGCCCCCCTGGTCGGCAAAACTCGATCATGCAGCTCAACATGGGCGAAGGAAAATCATCCGTCATCGTTCCATTGGTCGCGGCATCGCTTGCTGCTTCTAGAGAGAAGCTAATTCGGGTGATTGTTGCAAAACCCCAGTCCAAGCAAATGTTCGAGATGCTGGTTGCAAAGTTGGGCGGTCTACAGAGCATTACGATCCGTCAACTTCCTTTCTCGCGAGACCTTCGTTTAGACGCTACCGACGCCGTTACAATTGCTCAAAACCTGAAGCAGTGCGCTGCTGAAGGTGAAATCTTGTTAGTTCAGCCAGAGCATCTCCTTTCCTTTAAGCTGATGGGACAAGAGTGTCTCATCAACTCGAAGACTGCTCTTGGGAAGGTGCTATTACAGACACAAAACTTCTTTGAGTCCTGCTCGCGGGACATAGTGGATGAGAGTGATGAAAACTTTAGTGTCAAGTTTGAGCTGATTTACACCATGGGAGAGCAAAGACCTGTTGCATTTAGCCCTGGAAGATGGTTGCTTGTCCACCAAATTCTTGATATTGTCCGGCAAGTCTGCCCTTCTGTCGCCAGAACGATGCCAAAATCGATCAACTACTTTGATCGGTATGGACCGGGATCTTTCCCTTTTGTTCGCGTCTTGGGAAATGATGGTCAGCATTCACTTGTGTGCGCAATCGCCCAGAGAATCTGCGCTACTGGTCTGGCTAGTCTGCCCGTTGCTCGCCAAGACGAAGCATCTAGGGCGGCGGTATATACCTACATAACTGAGCAGGATCTTTCTGCCGCGCAGATAGCGCAGGTTGAAGCCGCTGGCTGTTACGCATTGTGGAACGATACCAGCAAAAATACTCTTCTCCTACTCCGAGGCATACTTGCAGGTGGGATTCTCGGGTTTGTACTGGGACAAAAGCGATGGCGCGTCAATTACGGCCTTGACCCTGATCGCAGACCCCCGACTGGACTGGCGGTCCCATATCGAGCAAAGGACTCGCCATCTCCCCGCTCTGAGTTTTCTCACCCCGAGGTCATTCTTTTATTAACCTCACTCAGTTACTATTATGGTGGCCTGAGCGATGACGACCTGTTCATTGCTTTTGAGCATCTTTTGCAATCGGACCAGCCAGACGAAGAGTACGAAGAATGGGTCAAAGATATGGAACTTTCTCCGGCCTTTTGTAATCTTGAAGGTATCAACGTCAAAGACAGAAGCCAGATGATTCAGTACGTCTTCCCGACTCTGAGATATTCTAAGGCAACGGTAGATTACTTTCTGAGCAAGGCGGTGTTCCCGAGATATATGAAAGAATTTCCCAGCAAACTTAGTGCATCTGGATGGGACCTTGGCGCAGTGAAGATGCATCCAATCACTGGCTTCAGTGGAACGAAAGACTCGCGAGAGCTATTGCCGCGCTCTGTGCAACATCTAGATCTGGAGGAACAACGGCACATCAACGCGCTTGTTCTTAAGCACTTGCTTCGGGAGGAAAATGGTGTGGTGTTGCTGCCCGAACGAGAAGCCGGCTGCACAAGCGACGCCGAAAAGCTGCTGAGAGTGGTGATAAGACAGTCCCCTGAAGTCCAGGTCATCTTAGACGTCGGTGCGCAAATACTGGAGCTCAATAACCTCCAGGTTGCCCAAAGATGGCTAGAGATGAACCAATCGGCGAATTCTGAAAACTCCAAGAAGCAGGCTTGCGTCTTTTTTGACGGCCACGACAACTTGAAGGTTGTTGATCTTCGTGGTACAAGCGATATTCTTCAGACATCTCCGTATGCCCAGCAGCTTGATCAGTGTCTTGTGTTCCTCGACGAAGCTCATACTCGCGGTACCGATTTGAAGCTGCCAATCTATTACCGTGCTGCCGTCACGCTCGGTGCAGGCTTGACGAAAGATCGACTTGTCCAAGGTAATACCTATTGAAACTGCTGCGTAACGTTTAGGAGAGATGGCAGCTAACGTAATACCAGCATGCATGAGGATGAGAAAACTTGGGAAAGGCCAATCCGTTTTGTTTTGTGTTCCTCCGGATATCCAGTCGAAAGTCATTCAGCAAAGAGGCGATCCCGAGATCTCAATACCGATCGGAGTCAGCGACATCCTCAACTGGTCCATATCTGAGACCTGCGCTGATCTTGAGCGCTGTGTCGCCCTTTGGGAAATACAGGGCAGACGGTTTGCTCATCAAGAATACCTCTGGAAGGGCTATTCTAGCCCAACTCGGCAATGGGCGGAGACATTTCTTGAGCATGAGGCTCGGGATATTGACAGCCTGTACCGGCCGGGCCACCGTCCTAAAATCACGTGTTGCGAGAAGCACACAGAACACGACGGTGTCCAAGAAATCGCACGACATGTGGCCAAATTTGGAAAACTTGACACAAACTCGACCGCGCTGCAAGAAGAACAAGAGCGAGAGCTCTCCCCCGAAATGGAACGAGAGCGTCAAATCGAAAAACCAAAGTCGGCCACACCAGCACAGCATGTTCTCGACCAGGAAGTCGTTTGTTTCGTCCGCACCGGCACCATGCGAGATCCCTCAGCGTTTCTGCCAGCATTTTTGACATTAGGACAAACGACGGCAGCTGCCTACCTGACCGATTTGAGAGAGTTTCCGTCAAATCTGCTGGTAACAAAGGATTTCGCACGGACGATCAAGATTGTCAGTGTAGGAGACAATAACAAGCTGGATCAATACTTGAGAACAGTCCAATGGGTTGTGACTAGCACAGGCGGGGGAGGCAGGGGGATAGTACAGCAGATGGTGATTATCAGCCCGTTCGAAGCACAAAACCTAGTCGAAACGATCAATTTGTACAAGAAAGTGGTGCTCCATTTGTATGCGCCTCGTTCGCTGCTGGGCTTCAAGCCGCTGGATAATCTTCTCCTTTACACGATTCCAGCCGTTCCGCAACACTGGCGCGTGCCACAATCACTGACGATTCAGCTAAACCTGTTTTCTGGACAGCTGTACTTTTCGTCTTTTGACGAATACAAGGATGTGTGCGAGATGCTCGGTCTCGATTGGAACAGTGGTGGTCAGGGAGGGCATGTTGGAACTGACGGCTTTGTTGAGCCTATGTTTAGATGTGCAGATAGTCAGGCTGGGTGTACTTTTAGGCATAGCCCAGTCGGATTTCTGAAAGTCTTTTTGAGCAAGGTCCGAAGAGATTGTAAAAGTATTGATAAAACACATATGGGGAAGCTTTTGAATGCGGTTTTACTAAGGGAGGAGGATATCTGATATGTTTGTATTTGAAAATGAAATGCCATCAAAGACTAAGAGTAACTAGAAGCGGTAAAGGAACATTTTTGGGCCTTCGCATAGAATCGCTACGCTCGTTCCCAGCGCGCAAAACCATGCCCTCCAACAATTTAAGCTGTCGTATAACGCCAGGCTTGCTGGCGTCGAATTTCGTATGTCGCACAACCGAGCATGATTTTGTGCTCCTCCAGGTATATCATTGTTGGTTCCCTAAACTTGGTATAGCCTTGTTTCCATTCGTGGTAAACCCATCATTCATCTCTCATCCGCAAAGCACTTATCCCGATGTCCACCAGCTCTAGTAAATCACAAACTTTCGAGAAACGCACCGAGGCACATCCGTTTATTGAAACTCGCCAACGATGTGCCTGAAAGGTGCATTGTTTTGCTGGAGGATACCGATACAATCGGCTTAAAACGCGGTGAGTTCAAAGGGCCGCGTCTTTATCCTACCACCAAGCCTGAAAGTCTCGATGAGGCCCTCATCCGACCGGGCCCCGCCGATTTGACACTACTTCGACAACATAACCAAAAATCACGCCCGAGATCTGTTTTGGCGCATGGTGCACCCCTGATACATCTCCCAAAGCTAATGACCACGTTAAGTTGGTCGCTGAATTCGGCTCCAAGATAAGTGACGAGGTATTTTCACCGGCCGAACTTCAAAACTATCTCGCCTTGGTCTCATCGGCTGACATCAAATTTAACCTTCCCCACGGCATCAAGCACCCGCAGAGTAAAATTACCGCACCGCCAGCAACTATAATAAACACAGCTCACGAATAACCTCAGTGACACCCTCTGCCACCTTCCTCCGCAACTTCGCAGTCAGTTGCTATCCGACTATTAGCCCTGACTCTAGACCGGCCAGCACCTATCGTAACGCCCCGTCGTTCGGTACCAACATCCCGTGTGTATGTCTCTGTTGAGTGCGCCGCTAGAGGTGTTGCTAGGAGGATAATATTCTATTCATTAAAAACCATAACTGACTAACTAAATATAAATACCAACGACATTTGCCGTTTTTCAAGTAGCTTTAAGCATGTTGGCCGATCATATATATCGCCATTCGCGAAGGCAAGGTTGTAGCGAGGCAGCAAGCTTTTCTCCATCTCATATATATAATCTATACAGAAAGCAAACAATTGTGTGTGAAAATGAGTTTACTTTGACGGCGTTTATGTTTTTTCAAGAAGTTTGGTCAAATTACATCTTCCGAAGACGAGAGCCTACAAAGCGATTGGCTGTCAAATAAGACTAAAGTGTCCTGAACTAGGCTATTATTTGTCTGGAGGTCAGCCTACCGCTATGGATTTTCCCGGAAAAGTTTTTTCACAAAGCTGCCAATCTTTTGTTTCTAGTAGCGAGGCTGACAAATTATTGATAAGCCTGAGCGATATCCCGACGTAGCAACTGTCGCTTTCACGTCAACGAACACGCAATTAAGCCTGTGACTTTAGCAACATGGAACTTCTCAATCTTTTCGCCAACTGTTTTGGCAGTATAGAACATGGTTATTACCCTTTTGATGGCCACGAGAAGCCTTGCACCTCTTCTGCCGTTCGCTCCGCCCATGAGATATCGGACGTGGTCGTGGAGCTCCTTCGCACCGCCGAAAAAAACGATGCAATGCTAAGATGTCAAATCAAAGACGCGGTGGGCGGCCAAGGCTGGACTGAGCGTATCGCCCACGCAATTGTCACAGGTCTAGAAGCTCTCATCAAACAGGGCCGACAGACGATTGGGCCACTTCTGGAGGAATTCATTGACAAGGCCGAAGAAGCCACAATTTCTAATTTCGACTTCCCACACGAACACCCGTATCTGACCGCTGGCTTTGCCACCATCGTTGCCGTCGGCGTGCTGGTGCTTGTGGCGCCGTGGGTTGTGGAAGCCCTTGGCTTTGCAGAACTGGGACCCGTTGCTGGTAAGAAAGTCCTAACTGGTGATTTTTGTTTTGGAAGTATTTGTGGGCTGATGAAAACCTAGATTCTTTCGCGGCTTGGTGGCAATCTACCTATGCTGGGTTTGTTCCTAAGGGCTCGCTATTTAGCTTTTTCCAGAGGCTTGGTATGGTCTGGGGAAGATCTTGACGTTGCTACTAATTATATGAAATGACGTGTTCTGTTGAAAGAAGGTCGGAATACTGGCTTGTAGCATCGAGTTCACTATACCTCTAGCTTGAGATCAGGATACGCAAAATCTATCGTGGTCTGTACGTTTGTTTGGAATTTTAATATGAACTAAGGTGTTCCCAATCGTTTGTAGCTTGGTGGTGCGACCATGTCTTTCCATCGTTACTGCTATGTAGAGATCTGCGGGGATGCTTGAGCTGCCTGTGCTGTCTGCGCTGCAGGGTCCGGAATGACTTCAACTTTTTTGCCAGTTTCTTTGGCGGCATCAATTGTCAATACTTGCCCGACCTGACCGATTGCCTTGTTTAGCCCGCTCTAAAGCGTATCGTCCAATTACGTCAGTCACGTTATCGCAGGCTCCCTAAGAGAATAGTTTTTTCTCGGAAGTTTCTTGGGAGTTAATACCTTGTTTTGAGCCATTAATTGCATCATTGGAGTATGTTAAGATATTACGGTTTGGTTTTATGCCAATCTACTTTGCTCCTCAAATTGTCTTCATTGGGATGCCTGGAATGTTGGAAGGTCTAAAACTAGGATTCCAAAAATGAATTTGGAACACGGAAAGGCCGAAATTGGGCCAAGCCCTACCCAGTTTCTGGACATGCCCGTTTTTGGTTGGGCAACTTTAACCGAGGGCCCAAAAATGGGACTTGGCGACTGCGCCAGAACCTCAGGTAACACTCACCCACCCTCCAGTCATGTAACAATGGCAGCCTAAAATTATACATCAAAAGAAATTTAAGACGGAAATTTACAATATGTTGCTAAAAAACGACCTGGGCGACAGATTAAAACTTTTGATCAGTGGCGTATCCTGTCACTACTTAGGTCGGTGTACAATTAAAACCAAAAGGTTCACGGTCAAAATTCCGTGATTACGATCTAAAGAACATCGCAAGCGTGAACGAGGAATGATGTTGAGGTGTAACAGTTTTAGCTCAGTAATCTGCCTCTTCGTCTCAGTTTTATTGCTTTGCATCACTGTACGCTGAAAGAAATGTTCAGCAATTCCGAAAATGGACCACCACAAAATGTGGCACAGGGCTAATGACCCAAAGTAGGACGATAATAGTTCAATGCAGCTCAGTGCAGTTTAGTGCAGTTCAGAGTAAACTCAGGCCAGTTCAGGGCGGCTCAGTGCAGTTCAGTGCAGTTCAGGGTAAACTCAGGCCAGTTCAGGGCGGCTCAGTGCAGTTCAGTGCAGTTCAGGGTGAACTCAGGCCAGTTCAGGGCGGCTCAGTGCAGTTCAGTGCAGCTCAGGGCAGATTCAGGGGCGCATCCAAAAAAGGAAATTTTACGTGTCGAGATTCGGCGCAGATATTGTCCTGATTTTGGCCGTATCGTCCGTTGAACTCCCGTTCTTCCTACCGCAGCGTCCACTAATCCAGCTGCAACATGAAAGCAACTTCATCTTGTGGACCATTGAGAAGAAAAGGAAGCGAACAAACAAAAACCGCTTGATGGGACTAAAGAAAGTATTAAAATTAAATATGGGCTTCTTCAGCCCGAAATATGACCATTACTTTCCCCAAATGAGTCTTTGCCGTTTATCCCAAATTCGGGGTTTTGTCGCAGTAAACATTAGTTTGCAGCTGGTACAAAACTGTGCCATGTCTGATAAATCCAATAGAGGTTTTTATTACAGCTTTAGACAAATCTTGGGACCTCCTCTGGGGCATGCACTGAGTCCAACGGACTGAATATCTAGTGAGAACAACCCTATGGGATTGAATTTGTATCTCATAACTGGAGATCCGAGACGGGTCTTAGTAAGATTGAATATAAATTGTCGGGCGTCCCAGTGACCCGAGATGATACTTTGAGAGGGCAAACAATATATTCTAGCTAAGTTATAATCTGCACCATGTCTTCATTGGCTGCAGAACATCGCAAAAGGCTCAAGGTCTTAAAGCAAGGGAGCAAAAAGGCGACCAAAAAGATACTTGATGACGAGCTGCCTAGCAGATCTAATGAAGGATTGCTAGAGTTAGATGAAGCGGATGCGACAGAAATCGATGCCTTGAAACAAGCAGCCTTTGACAACGATGAAAAGCCATTGGTTTCATTCCCCGGAAGGACTGCGGATGGAGAAGTCAAGACTGTAGGGTGGCTCGGTGGCCGGGGTGCTAGATATATCAACATATATGGCAGTAAAAGCGCACCGAGGTATCGCATTGAGGACTACTGCTATCCCCCTAAGTACGATGATGAGAAACACACGACATATCAAAAACAGAATATTTCCTACCGGGAGAACAGGTATGGAGAGAGCATGGAAAACGGTAAATACAAATACACCGGACGTAATATGCTTGGGATTTTCGGAGTTGCCTGGACACCTAATTCCCCGAACGAACTGGAGACAATTGACCCGCAGCGGAAAAAAGAATCTGATGCGAAATGGAATACTACTTATGTTCTCGTTAAGTGGGATATTGATGGAAAAGAGATAAAGTCTTGGGAAACGCGAACCTGTATTCGACGATTGTGGAAAAGGAAAGAGATAGCAGATCAGGCTATCTACGATGCGGCGCTTGAGGCCGAAAACAGATATAGGATAGAAAACGGCTTGGGGCGTTTCAGCAGCCGGTCGCCGTCTGTCGGCCTTATCCACGATACAGTTGAGCAGAGACGGGCAGAATCCCTAAATCCGGTCTCAACAGCTCAGGAGCGCGTTGAAGCACCAAGTCAGACGGCCAATCCCACTCCGGAAAATGCTTCGATCGCCCGACTTCTTGCAATGCCTCCGGCTTCCGGAACGATGCAGGAGGCCGCAAAATTGCGGACACCAGCAGGGCATGGCGCATTGGTGATACGTGGCGAAACAATGCGGAGGTTAACTCCGCTGTTTGCCGCCCGAGGTCCTTAAATCAACTTGCGGTCTTGCTCCAAGCCGCAGAAATGGCAGGCCTCTGCATAGCTGAGAAAATGCGGGGACAAAATTAAATTAATCGCGGGAAAGTACTTCACTTTTTACGATAACCACGAGGAAAATACACAGCATAGAAAAAAGTCGGTTCTGAGGATAGATTGGTTTGGCTTTATTTTGGAGCTTATTTTAAGAAAATAAAGCCCAAGCTGATGAAGTTATGGCGTATTAAATGGGCAACGTTTTAAAGGAATGGTCGTGATTTGGCCTGTTGGCGGTCAATTTAATTTTGTCCCCCACTTGGGAGCCTGGCATGCAGCCACAGACCAGCATTCGAAATGCAGGAGGCCCTTCACGGGTGTCGATCAGTTCAGGATTGTGGGATTTGCCAGAGTTTTGGAGACAACACGTTTGATAGGCAAAGTGAGTTTACACACATCGGGTCCAAAGTCCTTTCTTGCACCAGCTGGCCATACCCATTTGCTTAGGCAATTTTGCAGGTGCTGCCTTGACAGGAACATGGATTGGTGAGCTGCCAGGACATCGCAGGCAAACACAGCCAACATACCTAGTTGCGAATAACCTGGTTCCAGTTTAAATCGAAGTGAGTGCGGCACTTAGTGTTCAATAATCAGAACAGAAGTATGCGAGATAGCTCGGCGGCAGAACTTGTGGATCCGTACATCCTCCGAACAATGCCTCACTAACGTAATTATAGCGCTTGTCATCAGAAGCCCTCAACCCCACCCCCTAGTCTTGACCGCCATGAGCAGCTCAAAAGACAAATCAAGCTGGCTGACAACATCCTGGTACTCAAACCGATCCAACAACTCCTTGCGTTGCTTCATAACATCAACCACGATGTCGCGCAGGAGCCTGTCGCTGCGGACCGACGTTCGGTAGACCTCCTGCACCGCCTCGAAGAAGTCTGGGTGATTCCATTGCTTCTCGGCCTCGGCGCGAAACTTGCCCGCCGCTAGAACCTTGAGGTCGCCGACTTGCAAGTACTCGGCCAAGGCGTAGACGTGGCAGTGCGTGAGGAGGAAGGTTTTGTCAAGCAGCGATTCGGCAAGGCTGATGGGCTCCAAGTCAGGGTCTTCGGTTGGTGGGCTCGCTGGCTCGTCCATGGCGATTGACTTGCCTTTTTTTCCTTTTGTCCTTTCTGGGCACGAAACCCTCTTCGAAGGGATTATAAACCTCGGGCTCTGCTGGAGGATCCCCGCGTTCGGCTGTAACATCTTCAGGCTCGACAACTGCAGCGGCAAGAGACTCGAAATTTGTAGGTTCTTTCTTAATCTCGAATCCCCAGGCTGAGGTTTTGTGCAAAGGCTCATAATCCGTGAGATAGAAGAAGTCGATCACAAGCTTGACCGCATCTGGGTTATGGTCGGACAGGTCTACGCAGGATGTGCGGTTCTCCTGGAAAGTAGCTCAGCTTCAAACCTTGTTAAAGTCTTTTTAGTGCACGCGTGCCGTGGACTTACCTGCATATCCGCTTTGAAAGCGGTCTCGAAGTATTTCGAGCGCGGGCACATAATCGCTTTGTGGACATGATAGGTATCGTGGCCGCAGACGATAGTCATGTCGGAGTAGTCTCCACTGATGCGAAGGCTTGAATGGTAAAGTCACTATTAGCTCGTTTCACGACTTGATGCTATCGTTTTGCTGACGCACCTTTTCAGCGAATCCCTTAAGGCCTGTTCTGGCGATGTATTCATCTCGAGCGTGGCTTATGCATCCGTTAGAGTTGTGAGCATTGTTGAACACTTGACCTTGTTAACGACAAGTTTGAGAGCCAGGTGGAGGACTCATCGGCAAACTGCGGTTGCCAAAACACAGCCATGTACCCTCCTCATTGGCGGGTTAGGTGGCAGCGTTGGCCTTATGGTCAAATTAGAAGTACAAGGACCCAGATCCTTGCCCGGCCCCGAAAAGTCCAATTGTCATCATGCGACGTCGACCCCGCCATTTGCCGCCCTAGCCCACGAATCGGATTGCGCTCTTGCTCCATGCCACAAATTGAAGGGCCTCCTGCATAACTGAGCAAATCTGTTTGTCTGATAGGCTGCATATGCTGCCCACTATTTACTGTGTACGTTGGACGTTGGGCACTTTTTTCTTTTTTCTTTGCTGGGGGGGGGGGGTGGGTTTGAGCGGCTTAAGGTCTAAAAGAACTAGGTCGGAGAAGGTGCCCATTGCGTGACCTTGTTCTTCATTGCCTCAATTGTTCTAAAAGAGCGCGCGTCGTGTTGGGCTTTGATGCGAAATGCAACGGAATTAGGCCTGTTTTGACGCTTTTGCGCGTTGTTTTGCCTTCCGCAGCCGCCTTTTCAGCCCTTGACATCTCCCTCCAGACGCGATTCCTGTAAGAAATAGACAAAATGCGCAATATGGCGATAACTTTTCCAAATATCGCACACGGGCGTCAGCCAAGGCTGGTGGAGTTGCTTGATCCGGGAAAATACTACCCTGTCCTCGAAGCGCTCTTTTCGCACCTTACCATGGTCGACTTTTCGGCATTGTGCCGGGCATGCAAAGGCATTTTTGGGCTCCAAACCTGTATCTTGAGGAAGATCACCAACATCAATATCGGCCTAAAGGCTTTCGTGGATGATCCTATTATGCTTCGAACCCTGCTTGGAACTGCAACGCATTGGTGTCAGGAACATTCGCACTCAACTTTTTTGAGCTGGGCCGTCAGGGCGTCCGATATCTAGATGTGTTTGTACAAAATGGCGATGAACCCGATCGGTTTACGAGGTACATTGGAGAAACTGAGAAATATCAGAATGAAAGCCCGGGTGGTGATACGGTAAGAAGACAGGAACCCATATGTTTGTTATCGAACGAGCGGGTGTACTGTGCGAACAATTCTTACGACTTCGAACACAACGGCGTGTGTTAACTTTATCATGTGGAACAAGGCATACTCGATGTTTCCCCGACAAAGCTTTATCAACCATCAATTTTACCCACTGAGACCTATGGATAATCAATTCGGCTCAACTTTGAGGGAGCTTTCTTATCAAGGCTGGACAGCTCGGGATATTGTATGGGCCGATATTCCTAACGTTGCCAAAATCGACAGCCTTCGGCGCGTTGGTGATAACTGTGCGTTAGTAATACCATTGGAGATCAACAATGTTCAATAGCCATCGAGACCAGCTTTCGTGATTGAGTATGCTCAATTTCGTGTTTCCAACCAGAATCTACGTTAGCCGGGGACTTTCCCAAGCGAGGCCCGGCCACTGTTTCCAGTTCGGCTAGTCCATTTAAAATCTGGGCATAAGGGGTATCTTTATAACAATTAGGGCGGACAAGCTCGAGTCGCCCGCCTTAGGCTATGAATACTGTACCGCCAGCCGTAAGTGGGACAGCTATGTGGGTCCAAGATTACAGCGTTGGGCCTGGCTTTAGTTGTACGAAATGGAGCCGGAGAGCCGTCCATCGCGTTTTAATTTTTTAAGTGCAACAACGCCCCTCTCATCCGATTTACATGCGTTTGAGAAACCGTGAAGTTGGGATTACGCCGACGATCAGATACCAGAATGGTATAAAGCAACGGAGTCAAATATGGAATAGGTTTCGCTGTAGATATTAGATGGGAAGGCTACAGGTTTTATGTAGCAGAGCATTGAGAATGCCGACAGTTTCGATTGCTGCGCCTGTATGATAGCCACAAGCCCTCTCCGCGTGGCGGCTACGTTTCCAGCTCTTGCCAAAAATGTTGACATGGTTGCCACACAGCCGAACGAAAGTTAAAACTTCCAAAAAAAAGCTCAACAAAGCAATAAGAAGTTTGTACGAGCATTGTCTGCCACCTCGATGGCGTTTCTTGCGTTTTAGTGAGGGGTCAATGATTCAAGACGCACAACCACCTTCAATAACCGTCGACGGAGAAGAAAGAAGAGTATAAGCTTAAGAAGATCGACGCAGCCCGCACTCATAAACGCGGGAGAGGCTTTTTCCGCCGAGTGCGGTGCTGGTGGGAAGGGTAGATGGATTCACCTGGGAACCTTGAGAGCTTGTTACAACTAAAGCATTAGAACTTTATGAGGAAAAGTACAGGAACGTCCTGGAGAACGCCGGAGCGCTCTCAGAAACGCGTGACCAGCAAGCTGAAGCGAAAAACAGCGATTAATTAACACAATGCTAAAACCCGGAAAACCACCGCTTAGAAGAAGCTCAAGACTGCAGATACAAATCATTCATGTGGGAGGAGCGATTGCCTCAAAGGTGGAGCGCAATTGTGGAAATGAAGTCGTGGCAAGCTGTCAAGAATAATATGCTGTAGCGCAACACCGAGGAAGGAATAATAACTCAGCCCTTCTTCCTTTTCGTCACCCCTGGCCCTGTGTATGAGGTATCCAGACTTGGCCCTTGCTGCCTAGCATGAGTCAGAGGCAACACCTCTTCAAGAGGCTCTGAAATGAAGCTCGTTTCTGATTGCATTAGGGATTCTAGTTCTTGGGAAAGCCCTGTAGCCTCGGAGAGGGGCGAAACATCAAAGTCCACCTCTGATGGCAATCGATCAATGGCAGAACAGATTCTCTGGAAATGATCGGGCATCCATGTATCGTAGACATTTTTCGTAAACCGATAAGCTGTCCATTTGTCCTTGCCGTCTAGCGCAGTGAAAGAAAACTCGTGGATCGGATGACGGTAGTATGTTGCATCTTCCCCGGATATCACTGGATAATGACCGTAGATCCGCACTAACCTGTGGTCGTGCGAGATTGAGAATCCGAGAATCTCACGGTTGATTTCAGACTCCGGTTTCACAGCAAGGGAAAAGGTCGACGATGGCTCGCGTCGCGAGTGTCATGCTGTGGGCGTTCTGCCGGTCAGTGACATCAAGTGCTCCAGCGCCGCATTTCACCTCACACGTAAGAAATGGAAAGTACATGTAGTACGTAGCCATGAAAAGGGACTTATCCCCAAAGAGAAATTCGCCGATAAATGGAGACAGCTTTCTGAGCTGTCCGTCGGCGAATGCCTCTCGTCTGAAACCAACGGAGTAGTCGAGCTGTGGGCGGGTACCGATGAGTGGCATTGAGTTGTTCCACCCTGCGTTGACGCTCTCGATAAGGTGTTTGTAACTTTTGTTGCGGAGCGCAAGCGATTCTGCCGATGGAACGATGAGCCGGGAAACGTCTTGGATAACCCTAGCTTCATTCATATCCTCGAGATTCTGACAAGCATCCGCGAAGATGTCGTCATCAAAATGAGTCCCAGTAGGAAGATTTTGTTCCCATTCAAGCAATGTCCTGACAAAAATCTTGCTCGCATCCGTTATGCCTAGTTCCGACTTTTTCATGTACGAGCCCTTGGTCTCAAGTAGGCGCGAGTACCGCGCGTTTCCATACGGTGCGCTCTTTTCTTCGCGCGGCTTCTGATCGCTCGGAGTTGTAGAAGAGGCAGAATTGGACCGCTTGCGCGACGGGCCGGACAAGGATTTCTTCCGCGCGAGTAGACGCTCCATGATAGGAACTGTCTCCAAGTTGGTTCCGGCTTTGTATAGGTCGTTCGGCCACTGCCCTTCCTTCGCCCAGAACGAGACTAGGTTGTAGGGATCACCGTTGTCGATTGCTGGCTCGCCGACGTTTGACCTAGCAAATGGTGTACATGACGTTCGCCGGCGCTTCTGGCATTGGTCTAAGGTATGCTTATTCGTGTGGTCAAGCGTTTGTTTGCGTTTACAACCTCGACGGGCGGATGATGGTGGCTGCCGTAAACAATTAGGCTTGGAGGCGGGTTGGTCATGGATGCGATCGCGCCTTCGAATTGGGCGCTGGCGCGGTTGTATTCCTACGAGCTACTGTTAATGAATGATTTTGTTTGGCGCAGCACAAAATAGTTACCTTGATTCTTTGGCGACGACAACAAGGGCCGCTCCTGGGCCGCTGTCTGGGCCCGGGTGAGGGCCATGGCGATAAGGGCGGACAGGAACGCGAGGTTCTACATTGGAATGAGGAATTGGGGTTCCAAACGTAGATTGGCCTGTGCGAAATGACTGGCCATGGTCATCCCGCCTACTAGGCCCACAATTTCAAGGAGAGGGCTGCTGGCCAGAGTCGGGCTAGTCTTGGCTTCGGCCCAAAGATCCGCACAAGGAGCCAGCTCTACTTTTCAATCGGGTGCAAAAACTGGTAGAAGGAATTTCTTTGGGTTGGAAGGCTACACTCGGCGACGGCGTTGGCCCAATAAAAACCACCGATAAGGGACGGCGCCAAGGTTGGATCCGTTGCTGTTGGTCCGAGAGGCGACGGCGGGCCGCTGCGGCGCTTGCATTTGCGACCGAAAGGGCAGTCGTAACCCCTCTGTGAGTACCGCACGAAGCAAGCCGAAAGCATAGTTAGTTAGTGCACGCAATTATTTGTACAATGGCGGTTGGCACCGAGTGATGGCAGGTGGCAGGAAAGTGGTATGGCGGTTCGACGGTACCTCTGTGTTGGATGGGGTGTCTCTGAACCGCTCGATAGTATTTCTGGCGCACAAAAATTTTCCAACTCAAACTTTGGGTGTTGTTCAATACCATTGTTCCAGATACTAGGCCTATCTTATTGTCTTGAACACAGGTGCGGAAATTCGCTGTTCAATAGTTGTGAGCTCGCCTTCAGTAGCAGGGAATGCAGTATTGGTTGGACTGGCGTGGTCATTAGGGATCAAGGGGCTTTTTGCGGCGCATGTTGCGCGTCGCGTCGATTGCGGAGTTGATCGAAATCACGATTTTGCAACCCCCTCTTTGAGGGGGCCCACAAACGCACAGCCCCCAAGTACTTCATTATTGGCCTATCTGACTCAGTTGGCTTGTCCGATTTGTGTTGGGGCTTTCAACTTGTACGAACGTGGTTAAATCCAGTAAGGCGCAGTTGCAACTTCATCGGATGGCAGCTTGGATCATTCGACAAAGTACAAGCAGTGATCGACTGTCGAGCTCTCTGCCTCGAAAGATGATAGAAGAAGAAATACAACACCATTTAAATAATTGTAGCTTGTGAAGTATTAGTTTTCTGAACTTATCAAACATGCGTTTGTTACATCTCATGGGAGATAACCCACCTTGCAGACCGCCAAATGAATCCTAGGCTCATACACCCTCGGGTAAACCTCGGACTAGCGACTAGTGCCCTTCGGCTGACCAACAACCATGGCGCAAATCAAAACAAAGCATTGTTTACCATTCATCTGCCACAAAGAATTGTTTGTCGTCAATCCTACAATGTACAATGACCACATCTCTGACTGGATCCAGGGGGTTCCTGTGAAAGCCCTCAAACGCAAACGCTTCAGCTATCTGCGCACTCGACCAATTGATCCGCCGACGCCGCCCTCGACTCAAATCGGTCCTGGCAATGTGCCGCCCATCTCAATTATGAACACACCGCCGACGAAGCGACAGCGAAATTTTCCGAGTCGACAAGCCGAATTTGATGAGGCCGAACAGACGCCCCGTCCCACCGCCTCGACTCTCCGAAGTAATGTGTCTCTCGGTTATTCTACATCATCAAGAACAAGCAAGCGCAGCAGCAGCCCCCGCAAAAGGCAGGCAAAATTGGAGGTGGAGCCAGAAAAAGCCATTCAGGTGCGGTCACTGTCTAATGGCAGACTACCGGACGAGCTGTTCTCGCTTGTGTCCGAGCTCGAAAAGGTTGCAAGTGGTGATACCCCAGTGCTGCACGCGTCGCTTAGGCAGGAGCTGAAATACGCGGAGGAGGAGGCAAAGGAGAGGCGTGCGTTGAGGTATCGCATACCTGATTCCGCATTTACGGGCGCAGCAGAAGACACGACGGCAGACTTGATCACCGACATCCCTGCTGCTAAAGTCTGCGAGTTGCTCCTCGCCGCTTTGCGCTGTCAAGAACGCAAACATGACGAAAATGGGTGGAACCAAGCTGTACATTACCGGCTGCTACGCCTGGCGCTTCCAGCCGATGGATTTGTTGATTTCGAGCCTTGGTAGGACCTTTTCACGTATTCTCCACCCAACTCAATTTTGTTGCTGACCTTTTGCGTGGCCAATACTGCTTAGCACAACCGCAAGAATCACTCCCGAAATCCTCCCGAGGTCTTCTTCGTTGGGAAAAAAGGTCGATTACTGTTTTATAATTAACGGAGCGTCCGCTTTTGACGAGCCGGCGATGGAGGCGGCCAATAGGACTGGCACATGGAAGACACCGGCACAAATCATCGAGATACTGCGGCGCAGGACGCCCGGAACATCAATCAATCATACCGATTTTGGCCCCCTAAACAAATGGCCCATCGCCCTCAACGTCGAAACCAAAAGACCCGGCGAGTCAGGCGAAAAGGCCGAGCTGCAGGTGGGGGTCTGGCAGGCCGCACAGTGGAGGTTGCTCGAATGGCAACGGCAGGAACAAAAGCATAAACTACAGATTCCACAGCATTCACGGCAGTCATTGGCCGCTATGGATGTGGAAGACGAGACAGTTGAAGGAGCGGCGGTAGTCGGGGTCATGGACCCGAATATTGCCGGAATTACCACACCTAGCCAGACCTCGATACCTCCTACCACACCTGACTTGGTGTTTCTCCCGGCACTAATAATTGTCGGCCACGACTGGAAATTCGCAGCCACGACTCGAGAGGACTGCGATGGCGGCCGGACAGTACTGTGGACTGAATCTACTGTTGGTAGCACCAGCAATCTGCTCGGCATCTATAGGATTATTTGGTGTATCCGCCGGCTGGCAAGGTACGTGGAGGAAAGGCATTGGCCGTGGTACGCTGAGTACATTCTAGGCCTGCGTCTCAAAACATAGTAACAAAACAAAACAGAAATGGGCGATGACGAAAGATAAACCGATATCAAGTCTTGTGTGTCAGAAATTTCTACCAGCCCTTCGTTGTTTGGATATTTGTTCTGCGTATTTTGTGCGTGCCAAATCCCTTTTCGTTTGGACAAGCTCAGAGCAATAAGCTCGCTCCAGTGCCAGTTTTTAAAATGACATAATACTCCGAAATTTCCCGAAAGAGCAGGGTGTGAAGACTGGATGTCTCGCATCGGCCAGAGACAAGCCTAGGAGATGAATTGCGTTACCTGCTAGAGTAGCTGCTGAAATCCAAATGATACCAAGTTACTTGGCTAGCAAGCCTGCAGAATGGTGGCTAGTAATTAGAAATTTTCTCATGCATAAAATTTTCAGCACGGAAGCACGGATCATGTTCATCGGGATAGCATTTTTGTTTCCCAACCATTTAGATCAAGAACACTATTGTAAGGTTCCTTTTGAACCTGGTAGTCAAATGAACGACCTAAGGTGGCTATTTGTGGACGATCTTTCACTGCCAGCTATTTTGTGAGCATGTGATTGGCCGCCAATGCACGACAAATGCCATGCGGGAGGCCCACTACCCTCCTATTAACTAAAGTTTAACCAGCCTTGGCAGTGGGTGATCTAACTATACACTAGCATTCGAAATGCAAAAGGCCCTTCACCCAGAATTTTGTCAGGTACAAAACTCGCACTTTCGGGGGATGTTGAGGGCAGTTGGCCGTATTGGATTTGCTAATGTTATTCTTCAGGTGCTCATAATACGTTAATATACCCCTTCAAATAAACCGAGCCATTCTGAGCCACTCATACCTGCCCCAGTCAAAACAGCGTCCATCACGATGCAGGAGGCCCTCCATCACCGGGCACACTATCTATGCGGAGTCTAACGTCACATGGTGATGCGTGGCGTAATGAAATAGAGATTGACCGACCATAATCTGTTGTTAATGAAATGCCGATGAGTTACACTGAAGCGTCCAACGCCGCCTACATTTTATGTTTCGCATCTTACCATAATCCAAAATAACTTTACACAGGCAAGCAGCTTAAACAAGTAAAACCGAAACCGATCCTCCTTTTTTCCTGGTCCGTCAACATGACTGTCAAATGTAGTCACTGTAATCGGAACTTCCGCACTGACGACGCTCTGCAGCAGCACATTCGAGATTTGCATAAACCTACTCAGTTGCCTAACTGCCAGATTTGTAGCCGGACTTTCAACGATAACGACGCTCTTAAGCAACACCCGAAACAATCAAGAGTTCATAAATCCCAGTCCCAAAATGTACGCACTCGAATACCCACCGAAAGCAAAAACGCGTCTGCGGACAGTGAAGCGGGAGTGGCAGATCAGATGAAACTTCTTCAACCCAGCCCGGCGGTCAACGAGATAGCGGAAATTAAAGTCGTGCCTCTGCTCACCGAGCATGTGCGCAAACGGGCGGTCGATCTAGCTGGGCCAGCGTCGGTTCCATTTACGCAGTATGGCCTGCTCGGAGGTATTATCTCTGATGGCTGGGGGCCCGAAGCGCCTGCTGACCCACGCATTTTCTATAACATTGCGGCACCATCGAGCGTTTTTATATGTGGTAGTCAAAGGTCCGGGAAAAGCCACACTCTCTCTTGCCTGCTCGAAAATTGCCTGATACAGTCGTGCGCGAATGTCTTGCCGCGGCCGCTCACCGGAATCCTTTTCCATTATGATACTTTCATGTCGGATAATGGAGGCGAGCCTTGTGAGGCCGCCTATTTGGCCTCCAACCGGCGAGTCAAAGTCAGGATTCTTTGTGCACCTACGAACATTAGAACGATCCAGGTGGGCCAACACATAATATAAACTTTGAACGGGCGAATCGTCAGAGCTGATTAGCGATTCAATAGAGGGTGTATTCGAAAATCTCAAACGTGGCAGTTGAACCCCTTCGACTTAACGAACGCGACCTCAATACAACGCGTATGATGTCATTGATGGCGGTAAACAATTTGAAGGGAATTCCACTATATTTACATGTCATCCTGCGCATTCTGCGGGATTTGAGAATTGAGCAGCAGGAGAAGTCCGACACCGCAGATGGATGCATTCCCCCCTTCCAGTATGCAAAATTCAAAAGGTGCCTCGAGAAGGAATGCATGGCCGAAAGCCAGCTCGCGCCGCTGAAGCAACGTCTCGACACTCTCGAAAGCTTTATGGTTAGCAAGCAGGTTTATGCGTTTGACTCGGACACAAAAAATAGTGGTACTCCTGCCAAAAGAATAAAGGCTCGCGAAAACGAGCAAGGAACGGATTGGACACCAGAGGTACGCTCATTAAATTTTCTTTCGCCGAAACACATACTGACAATTTCGAAAAACAAGGCTGGCAAGTTGACGATTGTCGACCTATCATGCCCCTGCGTGCAGGCGCAAACCGCCTGCTCACTTTTCAACATTTGCCTTAGCCTCTTCATAGAGCAGGAAAGCAAAATCGGCCGTGTTGTGGCCCTGGACGAGGCCCACAAATTTATGGGCGGCGGCACCGAGGGCGCCGAATCGCCAGACTCACGCAACCTGACCGAAAGCCTGCTGCAAACCGTCCGCCTCCAGCGCCACCAGGCTTGCAGGATCTTTATCTCGACGCAGGAACCCAATATCTCACCTAACCTGCTAGACCTGTGCTCTGTAACAATAGTGCACCGCTTTACGTCGCCCGCGTGGCTGCGGGTGCTTAAGCAGCACCTGGCGGGTGTTAGCTCGTCATCGCTGATCCATGAAAAGACGTTTTCCGGCGGCGGCGGCGGGGAGGACGATGGCGACGGCATTGTTCCTATCAGGCTTCGCGGCGCTTCTAGTGGCTCGCCTCATATCGACCCATCTGCCGAGGTTTTTTCGCACATAGTCAAATTGCGTGTCGGTGAGGCGCTGGTGTTTGCCCCCAGTGCTGCGATTGGATTCGAACCTCAGGGTGGTGGGAGAGAGGGCTTGGTATTTCGCAAGCTGGGCAGTGGGGTTCTCAAGATGAGGACTCGAAGTCGCCTTACTGTTGATGGTGGCCAGAGTATTATGGCAGACTGATATTACGATCGAAGTATCGGTACATCTTTCGAAGGTGGTGGACAATGGATTGAAGCACCTGAGCGTTTTAATAAGGGTTTCAATGACTGAGGATAACGTAAGTTATGATTGAGTCCAAGGCGAATTATTAGTAGGTTGGAAGCTGCCAAGTAATACAGGATCACTTTCTGTTGGAATAATAATGACTATCGAGCGGATATGCTTTTGCAACTCCAATTAAACTAGCAGCCTTTATTGGCGACGCGGTGTTTGTCCAACTAAACAGTAAAGTATCGTTTTCTCACAGGAGAGGCGTTTTTATTAATAGCCACGACTTTTCCAGCTTCTTATTAATCCCAATGTATAGTGGTGAAAGGTTTCCTTTCCACATCTATGTCTCTCTCCTTAACATCGTCAACAGCTTCGAGGATTGCATACCCTTGAGACGTTAGACCCAGGAGAAGACGTCATCCTCTCCGTCCATACTCCAACATGCGGCGGAGAAGTAGAGCTAAAGAACAAGTCAAGTTTTCTGCACCAATGAAAAAGCAGGGGGTTCAAGCTAAAACAATCTATAACATCGCCACTGCATTTTGAAAGATGCCACGGCTCTCCTCAAGCTTGGATATACGGTCTAATAAAAACTTGCGCTGGTGATGTATTGCAGAACTCTCCAGGGCAACGGACTTGACTTCAATGTCGTTCATAGCTGCCACGACTAGGGGGGAGAAAACGTGTTCAAAACCGCGAAGCATGTGGCGCTCGATCACCTGATTGGTGACATTGGCAACAAAAACCTTCAATTGGACCTTTTTATGCCACAAAAATCAGTAACGCTGTTTCATTTTTAAAGTGTCTTTTTGGGCCATAAAAAATAATCATGGAGGAAAAGAATACCTTGTAAATCGCGCGCAGACATTCCAGGGCCTCCTCGCAGCTAACCTTCTCCATATCGACGCTAGACTCGCTGGTGGCTTTGGATAGTGTCCCAACAACTAGTTCCAAATCAAACTTGTCGTAATGTGAGCCTCGGCTGCAGTTCATGCTGGAGCGGTGTTCAAGTAGGGCAGGGTTGATAGCATTAAGCTGCTTCCGTAGCTTGTCTTCACGGGTCTTGTGGAGGTTGTCCGTATAGTAGTGGTTGTAGTTGATCTGAAAGCCTTTCAAATCCTCTATTAACTTCCACAGCTCCTCTCGAGCTTTCAATTTACGCTGTTCAAGGCGGTCTTTAACTTGGAAAGACCTAGTCCAGTCGCATTAGCGCATTAGTGTTCAGGAATCCAGCAAATATCTTGCGGCACCACACTCACCATATTCGAGAAGAAACATCCTTAGCTCCCCTCTTCTTGAGGAGGATATCATAAAACTGCTCGCAGAGGTAGCTAACCAGGTCGATGTGGGACTCGGCGAACTTGGCCCATGGCTGAAATTGCTCCCAAAAAAGCTCAGCTATCACGTTTGGATTGAAGCTCCCAAACAACTCAGTTCCTCGCGAGCGCTGTATAAGTCGTTTCACCCATTCTGTTGCCTTGCTTCTAGAAAACTTCTTTGGTACTGGGGTGACAATCTTGGCTTGTCCAGGTGTTTCACCTTCCACAGTGATTTCCGAGACCGATTCGATGTGCAAAATTGCAGGAATTTGGTATTTATGTCCTCTCGTCCAGATACCTTCTGAGAATTGGCTGTTGCAGTGCTGAATGGCTGCACGAAGTCGAGCGATGGTGCTCTTATTTTTCAGGTTGAACGCATTTTCCCCGCCTGATCTGAAAAACTCGTGCTCATAATGCCCGTTCAAAGCTGCCTTGCAGATTTCATGGCAGTCCATGCTTAGCTGCGTCAGGTATGTGCGGCAATCCAAAGCAGTGGATCGTGAATCCCCGAGAGGCTCAAGTTCATTTACAGATAATTCTAGGGCCACTTCGAAATCTCCTATTAGGTGCGCAAGCTCGTTTTTCACATGATCGTAGAGTAGGTGGCTGAATCGTATGCGCAGTGCGTCAACACCACACGTTTCTTGTGACAAGGTTCTGAAATTTGAGGTGCGGAAAAAGTTCATCTCTGACACGTTGCGCTCCTCATATAAGAAGTTTCGTTCGGCAAACTTTCGATTTTTGATGACATGCCAACCGAGCTGAAAGAAAACGTCCTCGTTGCGGGCGAGCTCAAGAAACTTCTTTTCGGAGCCAGATCCGGCTTCGAGTTTGTCGGGCTTTGTAATCACACCAAGTGTTCGCTCGCCAAGGGAGTCAAACTTGCGAACTTGTTAAAGGATTCCTTGATTGGCCGCGTCATTAGTAGCCGAAACGACCGCGAGGCAAATGGTGCGAGGTTGGGATATGTAATAATCAGTAATATCTTTCACTATCTCAACGTCATTGTCTGAAACACCCTTGGTAGAGGTCTGAATCAGACCTGGGATATCAACCAGGGTTAGCTGAGGACGATCCGGGCCATCAATGTCAATACTGAGTGTATCTTTGGCAAAAGCGCTGGTGGACGATGCGTCATCAGATCCTGAAATCCCCATCACCGTCATGGCTGCATCAATGACAATGGGCAAATCAGCAAAGGTAATGATAAATTGGGAAAAGGCTTTTATGTTTTCTTTTTCATGCTCAGGGCGCTTGTTGTCTGGAACAATCTTAACAGTGATCTTGTCGACGGCCTCGCGGCGGAGACTGATTTCAGTGGCGAACCTGGTGCAAAGGTTGTCGTTTCTGGGGAAAGGAATCTCAGTCAGAGCTTCCAGCACGGAGCTCTTCCCAGCAGACTGATCTCCACAGACGACGATCTGAGGCAGAGACAGGATACTGTCAAAACCACATTTTCGCACGTGACTGATAGTGTCGAGAAGAACTCGCTGTTCGGTTGTCTGAAACTCTTCCAAAGTGGATCCGTGAAGTAATCTGTCAAAAGGCGGGCAATCGTCGTGAGCGCCCATGTCGTCGGCCAATGAAGACTGTTAGAATTGAGAAACAAATTTAATGGGTTCAACGGGGGATGGGATGACAACATTCGAGAAAGAAATCAAAAAGACTGACAGCAAGAATACTGTCTTTGCTTAAGGTCACAAATGGTTGTCGAAGGCCATATATCGTGTTCTGTTGTTGTGAAAATCAGATTACTAACTCAGTTTCCTGGATAACTTCAGTAATGCTAACTGCATTTTGTATCCGCATGTCATGTTCAGTACCGGGGGCCTTGGGTTTATTTTGACTGACTGGGGACGATGCTGACGATGACGAGTTCAGGAAATACGACCAAGGAATGCACAGGATTCCTAAATGAGCTTCTGTGGCTGGAGAACAGGCGGTGCGACTGGCTCGCCTGGTTACGTGAGGCACGTCTTTTGCCACCTTGGGAACCGTCGATCTTGATTCTCTGGCGTCCTGTCCCGTTCCCCCGAATATACGCGTGCAGTTTCAAAGAGGAGCCACCAAGGGCTGGTAGGATAGAGAAGACATGGGGTGCATGTCTGCGATTTATATAAATGCGTACTTGAAAGATGTCTCTGACTTGGATGGGGCAGCTGAGACTGCACATACGTCATAAATTGCCGAAAAGGCCTTAGTGAACGTAGCCATGGCGCCGTTGATTGAATTTATGTTGGATCATTTTAAGGACCGTTGTATTACTTTGTTCCAGGCGAAGAAAAACTTCAAGGTTGTCTCTCGCATTTTGTGCAGTGAACTTCACTCAACCCCCTGGGGGAATTAGCCCGACTGTGGATAGGATTGGGGTGATCGTACGATCGGTAAAATAAAGTAAACAAGTAACAAACAAACATATTCCTATGATTCAAGCTCTCTCCTAAGATCCGGTAGAAACCCTCGACAGTGAGGGCTATTTATGTCGCAGATGGACACGTGATTGATCACGTGCCTCAACTGACGCATGAGAACGCATCACCTGACCCAGATGCAATCGTCCCTTTGAGTAGTCCGATTCCAGTAAATGCTGAAGTCTTCGATTTGCTCGGTGCTTGCGTTATTTGTGCGAGAGCCCTGCTGGATGACAAATGAAGTTTGTGGGATAAACCCTCTCGGTGTGCAATTGCATCCTGTTCAACAAGATCTGACTCGAGCATAAACAGGAGTTTGGCAATGCCTACCGGGCTAACGGCTGTTGCCAAGCAAGACTGCTCCTTGAGAGCCCGCATAACACTGTCAATCAACCCAGTCTCTCGACTCAGTTGGTTTCCGAGAGCCCAAAAGCGCCAGTTAGAAGTCAAACTCGGCAAGAGGCGAAGGACCTCGGCTTTCTTAAGGTCCTCCTATCCTTCGATTTGACCGCGGAGTTAGCATATGCTGTTCCTGAAATAACGGCGAACGTGCAAAATGCTATCGGCCAGGCCAGGTGTTGCGCCGAGCAAAAAGAGCCTATCGCAGCAATTCTTCTCTTCAGTACTCCTTGCGAATGGGACTTGAATATGAAGATAATTATCGTCCAATTTTCTCTAAAGAATGGCGCTCCGGGCTCTGCGTCCAGAACAAGCAGCGACTTGGCCACAAAAAACAGCACCTACGACTGCTCGCCAAAGTCATATGTTATAAGCAAGGATTTTGAGAGCCAGGTACCAGCCTATGGGCTCAAATTTACCACCCGCCATTTCTGGTGTGGATTGCAAGGACTTTGGTCAAGCGAAGTCAAGCCGGCGAGATAAACGCAGAATGAATGGCAAAATGGGGGAGGTGCAAGGGTGGAGCAGGGAAAATAAACTAGCATCCATTGCCCCGTACCCCCCTGCCATCATCCCTGCAGCCTTAGCGTCCACACAAAATCCATCGTCTCGTTAAACGAAACGATTAGCTATTACTGGTTAACTAATAAAACCAACCTTCACGTCCCCTTTTATTTACTGCTCCTGTAGGGACGCTGCAGTCATACTTGTTAGTGGGACGACCCCATTCTGCTACTTCGCTGGCTATTAGCCCGTACGTGAGAGGCTCAAAGCCGGCGATTGGAAGAAGGAGTAATCTGTAATAAAATAATGGCTCGGTTTTATAAATACCCTGGCCATATACCACTATGTCAATATCTCTCGGACGACAATTTGCTTTAGCCCACCCGAAGTGCCAGGTAGGTATTTCCAGAGGACTTAGGACACCGTGGAGACTAAAGGTAAATTTTGGGACTTTAATTTGATCAACCACCTCCGCAGTTTGCTAACAACGAAGACTTTGGAGGATTTTGCTAAAGACGATATTTTTAGCCTGTTTGATCTCTTCGGATAATCCGCGGACGTTGCCGAAACGTCTAACTTTGGACCGACGTCCATTTTCTTCAATCCAGGGAACCTCTTTTTCGGCAAAACATAAATCAAAATATGACTTTTCCTCATCGCAATAGATAATTATGGGGGTTGAACCATACGACTTTACGGTGTCAACTGTTACGATCAAGGTATCGGGTAACCTGTTCTTATGGTAAAGTACAGTGGGTTGAAGCAACTGAGCGTCTGACTGGATAACTGGGGTTCTCAATGACTGGGGTGAAGTTATGATCGTTCTCAAGTAAGTATTGAGGTTAACTAGAGTTTGATTGCTGCTAAGCAATCCTAGAACCGAATCTATCTATATGGTAATGAGCGTGTCTTATATAGACCAGTGATCACTTTGTGTAAGTGATCACTCCATAGTAGTGATCACTCAGGGTTGGTGATCGTTCTGCCTATGTGATCACTTTCTCCTGGTGATCGGGTTAGGGTTCCTTATCTTATCGTCACGTGACCGTATGTTTCCTTCCTTCCGTCCCGGTTGGTGGTTCTCTTGTTGGTCCTTGTTCCGGGTTCCTGACACTCCTTCTCTCTGCCCAAGAGTGTCGGTCCCGTTCTTGGTCGTAACATCAACCCAGTCGTAATTCTTGAATATTTTATCAAATTCTTTGAGAATAGGGCCCCAGAGCTTCATATATGCGACATCAGATGGGCTAACCACATCTTTCGCGTGGTGGTTCGTCCGAAGAAAGTTGTGAAGCTCCTTGGGTTTAAGGTATTTTGAAACTCCGTGCCGAATCTCGTTTGCCTGGTAGTAAAGTTTATATCGATGGGAGTTAAAAATTTGCTCCCATTTTGTGCTTGCCCTGGCCGTAACACTTGTGTTTTAATATCAAACAACGCCTGTCGAGACAGTAACAGAGAAAATCATGGTACCGCTAAGTCACCAGCAGCAACTAGCAATGTCCGTAAAGCCTAACACCGATTAAAGCGACATTCACCATGGCAGATTCGACAGCAGTCATACGAAGTAAAACGATCTTTAATGTCCCAATACACTTTGAGCATATAACAAGGCAGACGGTGTTTTCCCATGTCCTAGAGCCATCGAAAGAGACCTAATCCTGCAAAGCCGTGCTGTTTAGCCGGTTACATAAATGCCGTACCTCCAAAGGATTACCACTTTTTCGCATCAAGCTATTGCTTAATCCGATGGAAAGATCGCTTTCTGTGGTCTGATTTTGAGCTACCGGCCTCCAGTGTCATCTCCTGCTAGAATTGAAGCTCTTGATGAGATGCTTGTCAAAAATGTTCTTCGTTGGTTCCCAAGTATTGTCTTCATCTGGGAAACCTTTCCACTTGACAAGGTATTGAATCTGTCGGCCGCGACGACGTTTTGCAAGCAGTTTCTCGGCCTCCCATATGTCTTGTTCTTCGTCGAGGGCCATTGGTTGGCAGTCTGTTTGCAAAGGCACCTTATCTGAAGATAGGTTATGGTTCGTCGCCACCCCAAGAAGATCCGGATCCACCAAATCTACAGTAAATCCGAGAATCTTGACAGGCTCGCAGATTTTAGAGTTTGTAAAAGGATCGAGGTATGATGTCGTATTGTTGCTTGACAAATACCTTGTTTCCTCCGTAGAAGTGATGGAGTTAATGTTCAATCCGGTATTGACAACTTCAAAGTTCCCAGAAATACTGTTAGAATCTGCGAGAGCAGCAAGGGCGCTTGTTTCCAGTCGCAGAAACTTTTGTTTTGCCTTTTTGTCGGATGCAAATTAGTTTATATAGAGGGAGTGATTGGGGTTTAGTTCGATACACTTACCGCGTAGTGTAAATCATCTTCGGAAATTGGGGGCACAGGGGTGCTCGCATCAAAAGAATCGCAACTTGTTGAAAAAATGCTAAAAGTAGACGGCGTGGTGCAAATCGTTTCAGACTGAGTTTCAAAAAGGTCTTCCTTAATCACATCGGTGCTGATTTCACGAATTCGACGACGCTTTGGCTGGTGAGGATTTGGCGCCGCATAACCCCTCATGAATGTATCCTTTTCAGTTTTCAACCGGGAACGAGCCTGTGGAGAGGGATAGCTGTGGACGTCCTGTAGGTGGTACCATAAGTCCTCTGTTGAGTCGTACTCTGTTGAGCAAAGAGGATCTGGACAATGGAGCTCCGTTTGGGAACCAGATTTGTTTATGTCAGAAAAGAAACATTCGTGAATGTGTTTCTTCCAGCTCGACTGCTTCATGAACCCGTAAAGCCGTCTTGCAGCAGGCAGTTGTTCGTTATGTAGGCATGTTATGCAGTTGCCAGCGTAGGCGATGGCTCGGCGGAACTTCACGAAGTCACATCGTGTAGGGATTTCACATTTCCTGATGTGTTCCTGACAGTGAATTTCCCATTGTTCAAATCCTCCGACTGCTTGATTGCATATGAAGCAAAATTCAACGAACTTGTGCTCTCCTTGTTGCTGTGCCTTGACGCATTTGAAAACATGATCCCATCTATCATCGGCATCGATCCTAACAAATAGATACGTAAGTAGCACTTCAATCGGATCGAATTTTACTTTTACGTACGAGTCGATTTCCACGTTGCATTCCTTCCTGGGGCATTTGCCATCAATTGGCCGCAGAGATGGTTGATACGCAACTTGGCAGTCGTTCTTCAAAAGACCATAAAGATCTTTTATGGCCGAAATTCCAATCTCGCTCCTTAGATCAGCCACCTGGAATAGTGCGTTGGAGAGACGTCTGCGCTCCGGCATCATATGTCTCAGGCGCCCAAACCGGGAACGGTCCTGGTCTACATAGTGCCTCTCTAGCTCTTCGCGATCTTTTGGGTGCACCTGGGACTGGGAACTGCGAACTTTGTCCAGCTCCGCTTTCTCAAGCTTGCGTCTGCATGAGATAAGTCGGCTTTTGTCTTTTCTGCTTTGAGCATCCGTCTTGGAAGCTAGATCCTTGAGCTGCTCGGAAATGACAACATAATCAGGTCGCTGTCTTAGCTCATCCTGTGCCTTTGCAGGCAAAGAGAGAAAAAGGTCTGGATTTCTTTTGACAGTCATTGAACGGAAGTCCTCGGCTTGATCGCTCCGCAAGGGCATCTTGAGAAAACTTCCTTGACCATCCACATGCGTAATGGAGCTCAAATAGTCCCTGGTTAGTGTCATTTGATTTGTATGAGCAGCAAACTTCATCAACTCATCCTTGGAGTAACCGTTACCTGGGGTTTTGTTAGCAAATCACTGTGAAACGAGAAGCCAAAATTCTTACTTGTAGCTTGGATCAGGCATTCTCGGCGGATTCCATGTGGTGTCACGGGTCGTTCCATTCCTGCACGTATTGATAGACCCCTGATCTGATTGGCAAACGCACCAGCCGTTTGAATCTTCTGGGTCAGACCCTTTGCAGTCATTGTTGGAAACACTGGGAGATCCTTAACATGATCTGCCCAATCCAAAACCCAGTATCCTTGATCAGATGGTGGTTTCGTGTCCAAAATCTGCTGAATGTCACTGTAGCTTTTGAAAGCTCCTCGTGCGAGGAATATGGCCAGCAGAAAGACGATCGGGTTTAGAATGAGAGGCTGGCCGGGTAAGTGCTCATATAAAATGTGCGTTGGTCTGTTTTTCAATAATTTCATGATCAGAAGAGTAGCTGTGGCATACCCCAGTAACCTTGAGGAGAAAAAAATCGCCGTAATGTTCTCATGGAGTATAGTTCACTTACCGCTGATCTTCCTTGTTGTGCATCCCTTTCGCAAACTCCCGTTTAAGACTGTAGC
Source organism: Pyricularia pennisetigena (assembly GCF_004337985.1). NCBI lineage: Eukaryota > Fungi > Ascomycota > Sordariomycetes > Magnaporthales > Pyriculariaceae > Pyricularia > Pyricularia pennisetigena. The sequence goes on along the minus strand of NW_021940929.1, from coordinate 48,030 downwards.
GCAGCTCTGGCTGACCATTCTTCCATGCGATTAACATCTCCGTATGCTATTGGGCGTATAAGTGTTAGCTTGCATTTGGAGCGCGTGGGCATGGCATTTACGCACCTTGTAAAGCAGCCCATTCCCAGTGCCCGCTCGACTAGAGCTCTCACTTATCTCACCCACTCTAGCTGAGGTGAACACATGACATTTCAATTTAGCACTAATCAAGACACGATATCCATCGTGAAGGTATTCATGCCCATCACTCTGCCAAAGCTGTCTTTCCATGTACATGAAATTTTCGATTGTCATGTACGTTTTCGGTCTTTTAAGGTCTGACAACCCCATCTTCTTCTTTAGTGGCCCTTTAATGTACTTTGTTTAGTAAGCATAAGTGCTTTACCTAGTGACAAAAGACTCGGAGACTTACATTGGTGATGGAATCCGTATGATCCCTAGTGATCAATGATTTAGGGTTGTTGCGATTCCAGCCTGACACAAAGCGACGGAAATGATTGCGCACAGTCTGAACAGTAGCTTTGCCTTCCGGGTCAAGAATCCCCGAAGTACAGCTGGCTATGAATTCGGCGAATTTCTTCAGAGTTCTCAAATCGCTGTGATTGGCACCCGGGCACTTTTGTTGGTACCTTCAAGATGTCAGCTATTGCTGCTCATAGGCGACGGAAAATGTGACTTACTCCTGCCAGAGCTCTACCTGTACATTGCACACTCTTTCGGTATATCCCAGAACAAATCGTGGGACAGGTGTATCGTCAACGTCCTCGTCGTCGAAGTTGAAGCCGCTTTCCTCAGCTTGTTTTCTTCTGTCCTCTGCCGTCCTCTTTTTACCCATTTTGATGGATGTTGTCTCAGATACACATAAAGTGAGGCATCTGCCTTGGGCAGGCTGTGGAAAAGAGACGGGTGTGAGATACAAGTGGCGAAAAAGTTTGGTTGTTTCTTTGTGTGAGAGATGCAAAACTGGGAAGACACTCGGAAAAGAGAAGGAACAAAACTGGGCTCAGGACGGAAATTGGGTTTTATTTCAAAAGGCGCGGGAACTGATTTGGGCCTTGGTTGGGTAAATTTGTGGACCTAAAAATCCCATTTCGAGTCCTGTTGGACCAAAAGTGTTCTCTCGCGAAAAGTTGCATCACTAAAGAAACCCTCATCGCACCGCCACAGTTTCTGGCCCTTTTGGGTCAATTGACTGATCGTAACTGAACGAGACTGATCACAACTGAACCCAGCCTGATCGCAGCCTGAATATGTGGGTTAGTAGCAGTGTGGGCCCTTGGGGGCCAGAGAGGGCAATTTTTGTGTAATTCAACAAGAGATACATGGGAAGTTGAAGAGCTTCTCGCAAAATGGGGTCCAAAAAGAAGTTAAAATACCCTGTTAAATGGAAGGGGTTCCCACATGAAGACAACACGTGGGAACCACAAGGAAACATCAGCGAAGATCTCATCAAAAGTTTCGAAACAACATTCGAGGGAAACCATGCAGGAGTGCAGGTACTTGATAAAAGAAAATTGTGTGGAAACGTTGAGTACTTGATAGAATGGAAGGATCCACCAAAAGGCGAGAGGTCATGGGAAAAGGCCAAGACGCTGAGTAGCGCACGGGTTCGGGGGTACGAAGCAAGGGTGAGGGATTTATGAGCAGTTAAAAAAAGTGGCAATAAACTAAGTAGCTAATTAGGGTTTTCCGCTGGATCAGTCCTGGAATTTCATATGCACCAAGCTGCGTGGAGGTGGTGCCAACAAGCCGCAAGAACAAGTCACCAAAGCTAATGCACGGCGGTGTTAATAAGAAGGGGAGGAATGGAACAAGGAACAGAAAGAGTATTAGAACAACCAAAACTGTCATTTGCTTCGTTGAAGACCTCGTTGCAATACTAAACCACTCTGCGAGACCTCGCTAGCCTCCTAGCACCTTACACATCCGCATAGTCGCATCCACTTCCTGACATCTTTCTTCACCTGACCGTTGGCTTGATATGCTCCAGCGAGTTCGTGTTGCGATGCTAATCGACTCGGGTGATTTTCCGCCAATGTCGTTTCCCGAACCTTTACCACGTGTTCCAAAAGCTGGACGGCCTGTTGTATTTGACCGTTGGTTTGATATGCTCCAGCAAGTGTGTGTTGTGATGTTAGTCGATCAGGGTGACTTTCCGCCAATGTCGTTTTTTCAACTTTTACCACGTGTTCCAAAAGTTTGACGGCCCGTTGTATCTGACCCTCAGCCTGTAAGCACCTTCCAGCCCAGTAACCTAGATTGCCTTTCTCGCGCCAGCCAGTTTCATATTCTTCGTCATTGTGGATCGCCTCGAGCACGTGGGGCAAAGTTTGTCGCCATTTTTCACGCTCTTCCCACCTGTCTGTTGAAAAGATCCTGTCAAGATGAGCTAGCACATCCTGCTTCTGCTCCCTGGCATTGCCCTGCCTGTTTACCCATATTCGTAAAGCGAAATGTACCAAACGATGCATGTCATATGTGGTACCATTCCCCTGTTCTTTTAAGAATGAGTAGCCACAGAGAATTCCGAGTTCCATGTTCCGCTCTGACTCCGACCCAACTGGTGGTAGTATCGACAGCGGTATTGCCTTGAACTCAATATGTGCTATAAAGCTGAGTAGCTTGGCAGCACCCAGGCTTTTCCGAATCTGCTCAAAAGACACCACCCAAGTACTCAGTATGGCATGCGCCTGCTTGGGATCCCTACTGTAGTCTTCCCACTCTTTCTCCAACAGATTCATCATATCGCCTGGTGTACCTCTCAAGAGACTGATGTATTGGGATACCGAAGTTGTCTTGACGTTCATATATGATGCCGCCTGGATAATAGCCAACGGTAAATATGTCAGGAATTCCAGGAGCTCGAACACATCTTGCTCGGCATCGTCTGTGGGTCTTGTTACGAGGGAGTTCCTCAGCAACTCTTTGGCCTCGTCCTCGTTCGTCCGTTCAAGGTTGATTATCTCGTTCTGGGCAAGTTGGTGTGCGATGTGCCGATATCGAGTCGTAAACAGAATCTTTCCTCGGTCCGAGCGAGAGAGAAAGTCACGTATACCATCCTCTCCACTGCCTAACAAAGTCTCATCATCGATGATATCGACGACGAGAAGCCAACGGCCGGCCGCGACAGAGTTGAGATGTTTCTTGACCAGCTCTTTCGCATCGTCCTGTTCCACCGCGTTTGGGGACAGCAACTTGGCTATGTCCCTGCACGACTTCTCGAAACTTGCCATGCTGAGGGCCTGTATCCAAAAGACGGACCATCCTGGAATGTTATCCTTGACCCAAAAAGCTATTTCGAGGGCCAACTGCGTCTTGCCGACGCCACCGAGTCCAGACAGTGCGATGCGCTGGTGGCCATGGTTATCGCCGATAAATCGCTTGCCCGTTGGGTCGTTGATGAGTTCGGTTCGTCCGACGAAATTGCGGTTCTTGTACAGTTGGGAGTGCCACGGGCCAGCTTTGATAGATTT